>NW_015175459.1:135061-140178 GCF_001447785.1 Gekko japonicus
GGATGACCACACTTCTGGTGACATGGGGGTGCGGCCTAATATGCGAATGAGCTGTGCTATCAGGGGTGTGGCCTGATATGCTAATGAGTTTCTGCTGTTGGGTGCGGCCTATTATGCTAATGAGTTCCTGCTGGGCTTTTTCTACAAAAAGAGCCCTGGCTTATGTCCAATAATAAAACTGGGGGTGGGGGTATGAGAACATCCAAGCGTGGTAGAGTTTGTTGCTTTTCCGCAGGGTGTGTAAGGGAGAGGTGTTCCGTCAGGCTTTCGGCTGAGGACAGAGACGGCACACTTATGTGATCTGGCACCCTCTTACACCTCCCACCCTTTATGTCCCCCCATCCCATCTTTCACGAGTTTCTTCTGTGAGGTCTGCAATCTGCTCAACCAGGAATTCTAACAATGACGAAAACAACTGTGATGTTATATTATGAACATACATTTAGATTACTATTCTGTAGTGAATTGTATTTCTTCATCACATTATCAAAACATACGCACACACACAATGGGAATTGCATATAATGCCGTTTCACATAACAGCTTTTTGTAAGTGTGCTGCGCGACTACCATGTTGTGTGTTAATTCACGGATTAGAATTGTTGACGTGTAAACTAATGGTATTCGCGCAGCACGCTTAGAAAAAGGCTGTTATGTGAAACAGTATTACATGCAATTCCCATGGGGAATTCCCGTGGGGGGGGCAACAGTGGGAGGGCTTCTGGTGTCCTAGCCCCACTGGTGGACCTCCTGATGGCCCCTGGTATTTTTGGCCACTGTGTGACACAGCGTCTTGGACTGGATGGGCCTTTGGCCTGATCCAACATTGGCGTCTCTTATGTTCTTATGTACAGAATAGTAGTCTAAATATATTTTCATAATATAACATTACAGTTGTTTTTGTCATTGCTTGCATCCTTCCCGTGATCTCTCTGTTGTTTCTAAGCAACCCAGGAATTCTGACTGCTAGCCTTCTTGGACCCGGTAGATTTTACTAAGGACTGTTGCTTTCTTTTGTTGGTTTTAAAAGTTTTAATTTATATATTTATTCTATATCTCAGTTGTAAGCTGCCCTGAGCCCTGCTCGCAGGGGAGGGCAGCCTAGAAATGTAATTAATTAATAAAATAAATAAAAGTAAAGGAGGTCATTTTACATTCTGGGTCATCTTCCTTTTCAGTACCTACGGTAAGTGTCTACCCTGCTCCATCCAAGACTACTTGGGACAGCAGCAAGCTAGCACTTGGATTCCTGTCACCACTACAAGACATTAGAAGTCAGTCCTTTCCATTTGAGGGAAAGTTTGGAAGAACTTCTCTGGCCACTGATCTTAAGTATGTGAAAGGACATTGTAGAGTTGGGAAAAGTACAGAGGAGGGCAACCAAGAGGATCAGGGGGTTGGGACACCTTCCCTAGGAGGAAAAGCCGAAGCGTCTTGGACTTTTCAGTTCAGAAAGGGGACCGGGACACACACACACGATACATACTGATAAAATTATGCACGGAGTAGAGATAGTTATGTTATTGGATTATAAAAAGTAAAGGTAAAGGTTCCCTTGCTCGAAAGCCAGTCGAATCCGACTCTAGGGTTGCGGTGCAGTGCAACGCTGCGACTCAAAACAGTCCTGGAAAAACAGACGTCATCAAGCCAAGCCGAGTGAATGCCGTGTGGAACACGTCTAAGTCTACAGCTGAACAAAACCCCTGTCGGCTGCAAACGTGTGCGACTTTAAAAGATTTATATGTTGTCCTCCTTTACCCCCTATGAATCATTGCTAGTCCCGTGTGAATATGTGTAACTGTAAATCGCTCAGAGCCAGCAGCTCTGCAGGACTGAGCGATTAATAAATTGAAAGATATTATTATTAGAAGTCAGTCCTTTCCATTTGAGGAAAAGTTTGGAAGAACTTCTCTGGCCACTGATCTTAAGTACGTGAAAGGACATTGTGGAGTTGGGAAAAGTACAGAGTACAGAGGAGGGCAACCAAGAGGATCAGGGGGTTGGGACACCTTCCCTAGGAGGAAAAGCCGAAGTGCCTGGGACTTTTCCGTTCAGAAAGGGGACTGGGACACACACACGACAGACACTGATAAAATTATGCATGGAGTGGAGAGAGTTATGTTATTGGATTATAGGTAAAGGTAAAGGTTCCCTTGCTCGAAAGCCAGTCGAGTCCGACTCTAGGGTTGTGGTGCTCATCTCCGTTTCACCAAGGCGCACGGAATGCTGTTACCTTCCCACCGAAGTGGTACCTATTTATCTACTTGCAATTTCTTGCTTTCGAACAGCTAGGTTGGCAGGAGCTGGAATTAGAGACGGGAGCTCACTCCATCATGCGGCACACTTGGGTCTCAAACCGCTGAACTACCGACCTTCCGCAGCCTGCAGTTCAGCGTCTTAACCACTTGAAGAACTGAGGATGGGGGTGACTCCCACCACAGGAACAGGAAGTTCTTGGAAGTCCTGCCTCCCTGGAAAGAGGGTGGGGATCACCCACAATCGGATGTCCTCCAGCATCAGAGGGAGAACCTGCTGGAAAAGGAGTGTATAAACGGGTAGGGTGGATGCTCTCGGCCCTCCTGAGGAAACCCATATCAGAGTGGCGGCAGCCCACTGCCCGCGACTACACAGGGCCTGCCCCCTTCTCCCTGGAGACCAGCAGGGGACCATATTGCGGAGCCCACTGAGTAGCAGGCTGTTGCTTCCCTCCCACCTGCCGGCCTCGATAAGCACGCTGGAGGGAGGGGGTGCTCCCCAACCCCGGACACACGTTGAGCCGACGCGGACAGATCCAGAAGGGCAGAGAGATCCCTCCGTGCCGCCGGGCGGCTTCTGGGGAGTAGCGCCGCTCACCTTGTCCCTGCAGAGGCTCTCGATGAGGGCGTCCGCCTCCTCCATCCGCCCGTACATCACCAGGGCGATGCCGACCGCCAGGCCCCGCAGGATCTTCTCGTGCTGGGTTTCTTGGGCGTAGCCCACCATGTCCTCGATGGCCTGGGCATTTTTCGATCCCAGCATTACCAGACCGAGAGCCAGGCCGGCCGCTTCACCTGCAGGGAAGGGGAACGGGCGGAAGGGGAGGCAAAAGTGAACAGCCAGACCTCTCCAGGATAAAAGGAGGACGAGTTGCCAGAAGTGTTCCCTCTAAGCTGAGTTAGTGTGAGCCGGCTCACCGTTTTTTTAGCCTCCGGCTCACACGTTTTTGTCTTGGGTCGGGGAGGATGGCTCCAGAGCAAACTCATTTATGCAGCAGCCGAGCCGCTGGCTCGCAACTTTAATGCCAGGAGCTCACAAGCAGTGTTCCCTCTAAGCTGAGTCAGTGTGAGCCAGCTCACCGTTTTTTAGCCTCCGGCTCACACGTTTTTGTCTCGGCTCAGGGAGGATGGCTCCAGAGCAAACTAATTTATGCAGCAGCCAAGTCGCTGGCTCGCAACTTTAGTGCCAGGAGCTCACAAGCAGTGTTCCCTCTAAGCTGAGTTAGTGTGAGCTAGCTCAGTTTTTTAGCCTCCGGCTCACACATTTTTGTCTCAGCTCGGGAAGGAGGGCTCCAGAGCAAACTCATTTATGTAGCAGCCAAGTCGCTCGCTCACAACTTTCATGCCAGTAGCTCACAAAGTAGGATTTTTGCTCACGAGACTGCACAGGGTGGCCAAACTTGCTTCACGTAACAGCCACACAGAATGAATGCCAGATGTTTGAGAGCCGCAAGACACGAACAATTAATCGCACGCACATTTTTATTTTAAAATATGCAAATTTGCTTTTTATGAACATCAAATTAGACTGTGTGAAAGAGCCGCACGTGGCTCCCGAATCGATCTGAAGTTAGGCCACCCCTGGCTTAGAGGTAGCACTGCACCTGGGGCTTCCCCACTGCCCATTCTGGAAGCTGAGCAAGTGTTTCTGGACTCCGTGCCCTGATTGGCTGCAGTTCTGAGCGCGCTCGGTTCAGCGGCACTGCCGAGCAAGTACAAAGCCTTGGGAGGGTGGTCAGGGAAAGCACCCGACCCTAATGGTGGCTTCCTTACCCTGTGATGATAAAACAGGCCCCTTCTAAGTGTTGTCTAATGTCCCATCTCCAGCCTCCGAAACTCTGAGATTCACAGGGTGGGGCCTAATGACATCATGTACTTTCACAACTTTGACTGATTGATTGAAACATCTACATCCCGCCTTGTCACATGGCTCAGGGTGGTTTACGGTAATGGAGAGCATCAGACGACCATAGAACCCCAATGCCCTTTGCAGGCACGCACCTACCGCAAGGCTTGCAACTTACACTCCATTAGAAGCTGTGGTGAATAAAGCCGCTTTAGAGCATCTCCCCAAAGTTGCCAAGCGTAGCCCCCCTCCGCCTCCTGTCCCATGAAGCCGGAGTGGCCACGGGGAAAGCACCGGCCCTTATCAGCACCAGTTGGGCCACCACCTGCAGTCAGGGCACCCCCATCAGGTGGCAACTTGAAGACCACAACTGATGCATGAGGATAAATGTGTACAGCCCGTCCTCTGGATGGGTGGGTCCCAGGCCAGGAAGGATTGTTAAAGGTCATTAGTGTAACAACGTGGCCCACTTAATTCCAGTCAAGGCCAGTTCGGTCCCCTGCTAGCACACGGAGACGTCTGTTGCGTTGCACCACAGAACTAAGCCACCCATGCCTGAGAGCACTGAGAGTTTGGATTTCACCCCCAGATTACAAAGGCCAGTTTGCACAACCGAATCGGCTTGGGGCTTATGCTGGCTGAGTGGGTGTGGGCTGAGTTCCGCATGCCCCGCCCACTACTTAATTGGACCCCCTAGGGTTGCCACCCTCCGGTTGGGGGCTGGAGTTCTCCTGGAATCACTGCTGATCTCTAAACGGCAGAGATCACTTCCCCTGGAGAAAATGGTTGCTTTGGAGGACGGACTCTACGGCATTATACCCTGCTGAAGTGCCCTTCCTCCCCAACTCTGACCTCGTTGGGCTTCAAGCCACCAGGAATTTCCCAACCCAGAACTGGCAACCCTATCAAAAGAGACCCCATGTGGAGAAGAAGAAGAAGAAGAAGAAGAAGAAGAAGAAGAAGAAGAAGAAGAAGAAGAAGAAGAAGAAGAAGAAGAAGAAGAAGAAGAAGAAGAA
>NW_015175459.1:140643-145839 GCF_001447785.1 Gekko japonicus
AGTTTTTTTTTTTAATCTATATCTATAGAGAGCCAGTTTGGTGTAGTGGTTAAGTACGTGGACTCTAATCTGGGAGAACCGGGTTTGATTCCCCACTCCTCCACTTGCACCTGGCTGGACGACCTTGGGCAAGCCGTAGTTCTGATAAGAGCTGTTCTTGAAAAAGAGCAGTTTCTGTCAGAGCTCTCTCAGCCCCACCTACCTCACAGGGTGTCTGTTGTGGGGAGGGGAAGGGAAAGGAGTTTGTAAGCCGCTCTGAGACACCTTTGGGTAGTGAAGGGCGGGGTATAAATCCAATCTCTTCTTCTTCTTCTATATCGCCAATCGGAAGTCCCACGGGGCAAAAGCTCCACTGGCAACGCTCCCTCTAAGCTGTGGAGTGTTGTGAGCAAAAATCCTACTTTGTGAGCTCCTGGCTTTAAAGTGGCGAGCCAGCGATTTGGCTGCTGCATCAATTAGTTTGCTCTGGAGCCGTCCCTTCCTAAGTGAAGGCAAAGAGGTTCGAGCTGGTGGCTAAAAAACTGTGAGCTAGCTCACACTCACTCAGCTTAGAGGGAACACTGCCCACTGGCCCAACTCACTTTCTAAAAATACTTGGGGGGGGGGCATCAGGTACGGTGCCAGAGGGTGCCTCGGAATAGGGTGCAATATTCCCGTGAGGCAGAGGTGCTCTGCCAGGCTTTCGGCTGAGGGCGGCAACGGTTACATCTTGGCTTGGCACTTTTCTCTGTTCTCTGCTGTTCACATCCACCTCACCCCTCTTCCCCCCCTTGTCCACGAAGCAGCCGACAGTTGGAACTGGGATTGGTTAATCATTCGTCATCTAAGCATCAAGATTTTCTAACTGATTTTATCTTGCTTTGTTTTATGGCTTTTGGACATCGCCCAGAGCCCTGCTGCGGCAGGGATTGGGCAATTCATAAATGTAATAAATAATGGCCCCGGTCACACGGGCCAGATAACGCGGCATTAAAGTGTTTGGTGGCCATTTCTTCTTTAACCTGGATGTGGTTCTCAGCACTTGGAGGAAAGGAACAAAGTTTTGGCTCTACCCAGGGCTCTTTTTGTAGAAAAAGTCCAGCAGGAACTCATTAGCATAATAGGCCACACCCAACACCAGAAACTTATTAGCATATTAGGCCACACCCCTGCCAGCACAGCTCATTAGCATATTAGGCCACACCCCCGTGTTACCAGAAGTGTGGTCATCCAGCCACACCCACCTTTTGCTTGTTATTCCGTTTACCTTGTTTGTTGTCAAAATCCAGGGCCTTTTTTGTAGCAGGAACTCCTTTGCATGTTAGGCCACACACCCCTAATGTAGCCAATCCTAGTGAGTTTCTGCTATTGGGTGTGGCCTATTATGCTAATGAGTTCCTGCTGGGTGTGGCCAACTTGGGAGCCAGCCGGAACTCCGTTCCTGTGCGTTCCTGCCTAAAAATAGCCCTGGCTCTACCCAAAGAACGAGAAGCTGGCTGCAGCTCCCATTATGCTACGTAAATTAAGACAACGATCCCACCACCACCACCCCAATTCCACCTTCCAGGAATCCGAGGAGAGCACGTACATCGTTGCTGGCGTTCTTCAGCAGGTAGTCGATGATGTCGCCGCCGTGGTTGGCGTGGATGAGTCCCAGGGCGTAAAGTCCGCCCCCTTCCTGATAGGCCGAGCCGGGAGACGTGTCTTTGGGTAGGTACGTCGCCATTAATTGGAGAGCCTCCTTCTCGTGGCCCTGCAAGTTCGGAGAAAGAAAAGAAACATGGAATGTTAAAGAGTCCCGCTGGCTTCTGACGGTTCCGTTTCCAACAGTGGCCAACCAGATGCTGGTGGTGGACTTGGCACGCTCGTAAGCTGCCTTGGGGAATAGGGTTGAAAGGCGGTGGGGGGGTGGAATGTGCCATCAAGACGCAGCCAATTCACAGCAACCCCCACGGGATTTGCAAGGCAAGAAACAAACGGATGGTTTGATATTGGCTGCCTCTGAGCAGAAATCACTGGAGGTCTCCCATCCAAGTACTAACCAGGGGCAGCCCTGCTTAGCTTCCCGGATCTCACAAAATCAGGCTAGCCTGGACCATCTAGGTCAGGGCAAGTGGTGGAAGTTGCCATCAAGTCGCAGCTGGCTTGGGTGTCAAACATGTGGCCCAGGGGCCAGATCAGGCCCCCGGAAGGCTTCTCTTGGGCCCGCAGTGGAACTGGCTGTCTTCTGCTGCTTCTTCCAGCTCTGCTAAGAAGAAGTTCCTGCCTTAAAAAGGGGGGGGTGCCCGGGTAAGGAAGTCACTCCCCTGTCTATGTGCCCCTAAGTTAGATAATTGTATAAAACTATGTAAACCGCTCCGAGTCTACGGAAAAAGAGCGGTATAGAAATCTAATATGTATGTATGTATGTATGCTGCAGCTGCGTCACTGTAGGTTTGCAGCTTACAGATACACACCTGAACAGCATACTCAAGATTGCAACAGCAGACAGTTCAATGCAATAATTCAGAGCAAGAGGTGTCAGTTATCACTGTTAAATAAAGAAAATATTGCAAGAGTGCTCAGGTTTTAAGCATGTTTTTAAATTAAAAAAAAACCCTTTGTGCTCGTGTCGCTTATAAAGTTTATATCTCCGCTCCCTGGCCTTACCTTTTATGACACACACGGCCCGGCCCAACAAGGTCTCATTTATGTCAGATCCGGCCCTCGTAACAAATGAGCTCGACACCCCTGCCATAGGGTCTTCAAGGCCAGAGACGTTCAGAGGTGGTTTTGCCACTGCCTGCCTCTGCAGAGGGACCCTGGGCTTCCTTGGCGGTCTCCCATCCAAGTCCTAACCAGGTCTGACCCTGCTTAGCTTCTGAGATCTGATGAGATCGGGCTAGCCTGGGGCCGTCCAGGTCAGGGGAAGAGATGAACAGGGGTGATTTCCCATGGCCTGCCTCTGCATAGCAACCCTGGGCTTCCTTGGAGGTCTCCCGTCCAATCACTAACCAGGATCAATCTGACAAGATTGGGCTACCCTGAGTCATTCAAGTCTCAGTCTTTTATCAGTACTCAGAGACCAACAAGTCATAAGCACACAGGGAAGATTATATTAATACACAAACATCGTGAAAAGCGTAATTATACAATGTGGGAAACATAAATATGCAATGTTACATATAGAATTTTAAATCGGAGAACGATGTCATTTAATGGCAAAATTTTACTACTGCCAGAGTCACATTTGGATCAGTACCTGAGAAAAACTTCGCCACAACATTTTGTTTCGTGGCAAAGCTCCATTCTGGGGTATAGATTTTAATCCATTTATCACGAGCCATAGTTATTACAATCTATGAAGGAATGCCAAATAGTGTCTGAGTCACCAGATTTACAGTCACATAGCTGCTCAAAGGAAGAAATTCCTAGGAATCTGCCTGCTAATTTAGTCTTCCCTTGGAGAAAAGTATTCTATATTTAGGAACCCTTAGTCATTCAAGTCAAGGCGTACAGTTGAAAGATGCGGTGTAAGTATTTTAGACAATAAATAATGTGGGATTCTGGACTCTGTGGCTACCGCAAGAAACAGTTGTCTGCCACCGGCAGCCGGTCAGAAAGATCTGTCCCTCAAAAGATGGTTCATGGAAGGCACACCAGCTGCAGTGAATATGGGAATATCTAAAGGTGTCTTTTCTAATTGTGGGAAGTGACTGGGAATCTTCATTCTCTCCTCTCAGGCGTGGAGGGCACTTAACACTACATCCCCCTCAAAAAATGCAGTTATGTCAGCAGACATCCTAATATCCATTGCGTAGACACCGGGAAAGGGGCCAGAGAGTGCCCCGGTGCCCCCCTGGGCACCACGTCAGGGACCCCCTGTTGTAATGGGTTTGAGTCCTCTGACTCCGGTCCACGAGTTGAGAATACATAAGTGAGGACTGAATGTAATGAGCATATGTAATGAGACAAAAAGCCAATATCCCTGTTGAGTCCTGGGGAGGTTCTCCTATTAGGATAGATTTAGATCTAGCCTAATCTCCCTGACGGTCTGTCCCAAGCAACATTTCAAAAAACCTGCTTTTCTGTGCAATCTGTCGTAGGTCAATGTAAAACTGTAATGATTAATCTTCTACATTTTCAGGCAGCAGCTCTGCTTAGCACAGTGGCTATAGGTGGCACTCAGAGCCCTCTCTGTGGGCACGCGTGCCATCGCCCCAGCCAGGCCCAGACCACCATTAAAGTGTTGAATTCTCTGCCAAATAATTTTAAGTAAATGAAAGCATTTGGGATTGCTTCCCTTACTTTGTTTGGATCATCTTAAGTTAATGTAGGAGTTGTTTTTTCTAAAGTAAAACCTCAGTATTCAGGTTCAATGGCCGTGTTGGCACTTTGCGATAAATAAGTGGGTTTTGGGTCGCAGTTTGGGCACGCGGTCTCTAAAAGGTTCGCCATCACTGGCTAAGCGTATTGCTTTAAACAATTTTCTTGCATTCATACAGCTTACTTTTGGTCAGGCGGTGAAGACCCTTGTGCTGTGGCGGCAGCTGCTGCTGGAGCAATTTTTTAAAAAAAACATCTGCGCAGCTCATTGGAAGCTCTGCTGGGCAGAGGCCCAAACTGGCCCCCGCTCACTTTCTAAAAACACTTGGCAGACACCGGGAAAGGGGCCAGAGAGTGCCACGGTGCCCCCCCGGGCACCACATCAGGGACCCCCTGTTGTAATGGGTTCGAGTCCTCTGACTCCGGTCCACTAATGCCTGGACCTTTCCGCCGGCAGAGCACATCCCTTCTGCCGGCTGCACACCGCAAAGGTGGACGCAGTGCCCATTCTCTTGGGCTAACCATGCAGCAGCTGATTTGGTGATTACCTTATGGATGACGCCCAGGCTGGCCGTGGCGGTAAACTTGGCCCAGTTGGTGGCCCTGGCCAGCCACTCCAAGTTATCTCTGCGAAGAGAAAGGGGCTGGTCATTATCAAGTCCGCAGGGCCTGCAAGACGGAGCTCTTCCGCCGGGCCTTTGGCTGAGGTGGCGGATCTCTCTATATGGCCTCCCTGAGGTGGCTGTCACCTGTCCATCTGTTAATCCAAACAATAGGCTAAAGAAGCATACAGCCAGTGACAGTCAGAAGCAGTGTTCCCTCTAAGCTGAGTTAGTGTGAGGTAGCTCACAGCTTTTTAGCCTCCGGCTCACAGATTTTTGTCTTCGCTCAGGAAGGGTGGCTCCAGAGCAA
>NW_015175459.1:146283-150497 GCF_001447785.1 Gekko japonicus
TGACTGACGGAGGTTCACCCTTCCCGGCCCTTTGACGCGTGAGCAGTGTTCCCTCTAAGCCAAGTGAGTGTGAGCCAGCTCACAGTTTTTTAGCCTCCGGCTCACCCATTTTCTGTCTTAGCCGAGGAAGGGATGGCGCCAGAGCAAACCGATTTATGCAGCAGCCAGATCGCTCAGCTCACAACTTGAATGCCGGGAGATCACAAAGTAGAATTTTTGCTCACAGGACTCCGCAGCTTAGAGCATTGCTCGTGAGGCTCTGAGGTGAGTGATGCTGGGGACTGAACCAGGGGGATTTTTTTCCTGCACTATGGCCCTTCCCCAGCAGTCTCTTGTAGAAAAGAGAGAGCTAAAAAGTGCTTTCCACCTGTAGGTTCCCGTTTATTATTTACTACCTTTCCGCGGGGCTTGTAAGGCAGAGATGTTCCGCCAGGCCTTTGGCAGAGGGCAGTGATGAGACGGCAACTAAACTGGCACGCTCATACCGCCCATCTCCCTCCACCTACCCCCTTAGGAGGCTACGGGAAAACTCCAATTTCCCCCCCGGAAATTTAGCCCGGTTTTCCTGGGATTCAACCTATAGCCTGAGATAGCCGCCTAAGTTGATCTGAAAGAGCAAGAACCAACTGCAAACAAAGAGTCCGAGTAATAAGAAGAAGAAGAAGAAGAAGAGATTGGATTTATACCCCACCCTTCACTACCCAAAGGAGTCTCAGAGCGGCTTACAAACTCCTTTCTCTTCCCCTCCCCACAGCAGGCACCCTGTGAGGTAGGTGGGGCTGAGACAGCTCTTTCGAGGACTGCCTTTGAGAGAACAGCTCTTCTCAGAACTACGGCTTGCCCAAGGTCATCCAGCAGGTGCGAGTGGAGGAGTGGGGAATCAAACCCGGTTCTCCCAGATTAGAGTCCGCGCACTTAACCACGACACCAAACTGCTGTGAATTATTTGATATTGATACTAGCATTTTAATATGTTTCAATACGAATAGTCAGAATTGTTTTATTACTACAGTATTTTACTGCAATTTTACTGTAATTTTATGCTGTCTTGTAAGCCACCCTGAGCCAGCCCTGGCCGGGAGGGCGGGGTGGAAATTTAATCAATCGATCGATCAATCTTGGAACAGACTGCATTTTATATATTTATTGTATGGGATTTTATTGTGGTGTTAACTTAATCTAAATTATCTATTGGTTTTTATCTCGTAAACCGCCCTGAGCCCTGACCGCAGGGAAGGGTGGTCTAGAAGTCTAAATGAATGAATGAACGGATAACAAAAGTTGGGTTACGCTGCCTCTGCTGTCGCCTCTCCCACCGAAAAGGTCACATGCTGCCAGTTCAGCCCACCTTTACCTAAGGAACTGGTCGCTGGTTGTTCCACAGTGCATAAAGGAGTTTGCTATAACTGTTGCCGTGTGACAGACGGAATTCCGCACGGCATCCTGTGAAGAAGCAGAACGGCAAAACGTTACGACAAAAGCAAAAGAAGCCACCACCACACCCCGAACCCCAATTTTCACGCTGGGCAACGCCGAGCGGAGCAGCTGCTGGCACGATCAAAAAGGATCCGGAGGAGGGCAACAGGCCTCAGCGACTGGACTCCTGACAAAAGGCTGATGAGCCTGAGCAGCACACAGGGAAACGCTTCAGGGATAACAGACGGCTAGTCTACAAATGTGAAGAACAGGGGTGTCAAACATGCGGCCCGGGGGCCAGATCAGGCCCTCAGTGGAACTGGCCATCTCCTGCTTCCAGTTCTGCTGCTGCTGCATCATAGTTTTGCTTCGCTAGACTCTCTTAATCGCTCAGCCATTGACACACGGGGCCCGGCCCAACAAGGTCACATTGATGTCAGATCAGGCCCTCATAACAAATGAGTTCGACACTCCTGGTGTAGAAGGACATCAATCCACCTTATCTAGGAATGACAGCTAGAGTCGAGTCCACTCTGGCACCTTAGAAACCAACAAGCTTTTCGGGGTATGAGATTTCAAGAGTCAAAGCTCTCTTCGTCAGATGACAAAGCATTGACTCTGGAAAGCTCATACCCCCAAAAGTATGATTGTTCTCTAAGGTGCCACTGGACTCAAATCTGGCTCTTTTACTACAGAACGACACGGGTACCCTTTGAAACTATCTTCTAGGAATGACAAGAGAGAGTGGCCTCAGAGTGATGCACGGGCCATTGGCCTGATCCAACATGGCTTCTCTGACGTGCTTAAGTCAGGGAATGAGATATTGAGCTGGACATTGGGCATAACTATGTGGCTAAAGCTGGGGTCCACAGAGCGGCTTGAAATGTGCTCAAGGACAGAGCGGGGCTGCCGAATTGTGCACCTCTGAACCCCATGAAGGGGGGGGGAGGAAGGAAGGGAGGAAGGGAGGAAGGAAGGAAGGAAGGAAGGAGGGGAGAGGGGGAAAAGAGACTGGATTTATACCTCGCCCTTCACTACCCGAAGGAGTCTCAGAGCTGCTTACAATTTCCTTTCCCCGTGAGGTAGATGGGGCTGAGGGAGCTCTTTTGAGGACTGCTCTTGAGAGAAAAGCTCCAAGCGAACTTGTGACTGACCAAAGGTCATGCCAGCAGCTGCAAGTGGAGGAGTGGGGAATCAAACCCGGTTCTCTCAGATTAGAGACTGCACTCCTAACCACTCCTAACCACTACACCAAACTGGCTCTTTAAGAGGACAAATACTTCTAAGATACATTCTGCGGCCTAGAGCTAATCTCCAAAAGGCACTTAGTCACTGTCTTACCTTTGTGTTCTTTAGGATCATGAGGTCTGTGTTGTTGTTTCGTATTAAAAACTGCAGGTGTAACTCAATGGCCATTTCACCGCTTAAAATTTTGATCATTTTGGGGATCTGGTCTTTTGACTCGGGGTTCTTGAAACATACACATGCAGAGAAAAGGAAACAAAAAGAAAGACAGCGATCACAATCCCCTTAATTCCCCCAGGTTTGAAAGGTTTTTTTCCCCCTCTAGCCCTTTCTTTTGCAAAGATAGAAGGGGAAATGTGAAAAACAGGCAGTTTTGATTCTGGTTCTCTGGAAGGAATTGTGGAAAGAAGCGCTATAAGATAACAAGGAAGCTGCGAGACAACTATAACTTAAGCTGTTATCTTCTTTCTGATCAGATTCATTCTCTTTTGCTCTGGCCCATAACATTTTCTCTCTGGGACCTCTGCTTTCTTCTTGCTTGTCTCTGTACTGTTCGGTGTCCTTAAGAGACAAGTGAGAACACCGGGCAGAAAAATAAAATAAAAATATCTGAGCCCGCGCAGCGGGAAGGGCGGGGTATAAATTGAATAACATAAATAAATAAATAACATAAAATAATTTTAATTGGGATTGTTTCCACTGTCGGGGGGTTTGCCTGGGAAGTAGGTGGGGTTGGGGGGGAGGGCAGGAACAGAAAGATGAGGGTCCAG
This sequence comes from Gekko japonicus, assembly GCF_001447785.1. Classification (NCBI taxonomy): domain Eukaryota; kingdom Metazoa; phylum Chordata; class Lepidosauria; order Squamata; family Gekkonidae; genus Gekko; species Gekko japonicus. Next base: position 149,715 of record NW_015175459.1, read on the forward strand.
TTTTACTTTATTTATTATTCATTAATATTCTGCCCTCCCTGTCAATAGGCTCAGAGCAGATGACAACAGGACTTAAAACATTGCACAACAAGGATCAAAACATATCATTAAAACCTTCCACAATAAATAGTTAAAACAGATTAAAACAGATTCGCCTGGTATCTGGTTTTAATCATTAACTCCCAACCATCTTACACGTGTAAAGGAATGCGTGCCTCTAGGCATGAGCAGAAAACCCTTGCATTTACCAATGAACAATCAATGTCAAATATCTGCCCGCATTCCCACACACACACCAAAAAAAATCCAGGATTAGGGCTCGAGAGGCAAAAAGCTCAGGCTGGCTTCCACGGCAAAACCGCTCCCTTCAGAAAAAGAAATACTTACCAAAGGCCCAAGAGCTGAGGTGCACAATATTCAGGCAGTCCTGAGCAACCCCCAATTACAAAAAAAAAAATCAAGTTGATTTCATGTGTGAAAGGAAAGATGGCAGATCTCCTAAGGCCCTTAAAAACCATATTAGCACGCCTGCCTACTCTACACGGGTTTTAAGACAAAGAAACGGTTTGCCCTGGAGCCAGGGGTCATTTCATAGAAAAAGAGGTGCAGGAGCTCATTAGCATAACTTATTAGCATAACTTATTTGCATATGCCACACCCCAACATCACTGGAAGTGTGTCAGAAGGCAACACCCACCGCTCAGGCTCCACTGGACTGTTTTGGATTGCTAGGTATTTGGGGGGGGGGGGAGTGCAGATCTGCCCTCACAGAGGAGGGAGAGC
>NW_015175459.1:150633-151051 GCF_001447785.1 Gekko japonicus
CGGGGGGGGGGCTCTGCAACTTACCTGAGGCTGCTTCTTGCTCCTCGTGGCCTGGGGCATGTGCCGCCCCCTGGGCTCCTTACTGCCGGAGCTCCGCTCCTGTGCGCTCCTGCAGGAAATGACCCCTGCTTGGAGCCCTAAGTAGTGCTGTTACATACTGAGGAACCGCTGAGTGACTGTAGTAGCCAGCAGTTCCAACAGCGGCAATTAGCTACTTGCCGATTTCGGCACGCACCAACAGTGCTCTTGTGCCCTCCGGCAACACCCAGTCTCTTCTGGCGGGTCAGAGGAAAAAACCGAGAGTAACATGCAGTGCGCTCCTTCCTCCCTGATCCTGCTGCTAGAAGCCATTGGCCTGATCCAACATTGGTCACCACACCCCAAAAAGGATATTATAGCATTGGAAAAAGTGCAGAAA
>NW_015175459.1:152034-154859 GCF_001447785.1 Gekko japonicus
GACCTCCTGATGGCACCTGGTATTTTTGGCCACTGTGTGACAGGGTGCTGGACTGGACGGGCCATTGGCCTGATCCAACACTGGTTTCTCTTATGTTCTTAAGGCGGGGACTCTCAGTGGGCAAATGAGCAGGCCAGAGGGGAGGAGAGATGGACTGAGCGTTACTCTGCAGGCAACTACGGTGGGACACAATCGGCAGCAACCGTCATCTAGCTGCTCCGCACCATGTGCAGGCTCCGTTCAGCATGTCCACACAGCAACTGGAGTCTATTAAGAAGTCTCTGTGGGAAGCCGGTACACATAGGAAGGGGATGCAAGGGAGAGACAAAAGCCTGGGTTTTGAAGCCAAGGCGCTCCCGTACGTCATCGCTGTGCTAACTGGCCAAGTTTCACGCACCGCGCGACCCGGACTGGAGAGACGATGCTGGCTTGGCTCCCCTCCTTACAGCTGGGGAAGCGCTTCTGGGTAGGAAGGCTCCCTCCGAGACGTTCGCAAACCAGGCCGCCCCTCGAACTAATCCACTTCAAGTACTTCTCTTCCATTTACATTCCAGGCCGGCAGGAGGAAGGGGTTAAGCTCAGGGAGACTCGCTGAGCTTCAGGGGATCACGCCTGCTCATTACTCAGTGGCGCGGGGCATCCCTCTCCCCCCCCCTTAAGTGCACCACTCAGACATCGGAAGCCCCTGGATGTCCTCTCACCCGCTGAGCTTCACTGCAAAACCCCAGGCTGGTATCAGACTGACGGTCTCCGAGATCTTGTCTTACAAACTCCGGCCCCCACCCGCGCCCCCTGCAAGCCTTCAACACGTTTTTTGCACAGCCATTAGAACATAAGAACGTAAGAGAGAAGCCAATGCTGAATCAGGCCAACGGCCCATCTAGAAGAAGAAGAGATCGGATTTATACCCCGCCCTTCACTACCCAAAGGAGTCTCAGAGCGGCTTACAAACTCCTTTCCCTTCCCCTCCCCACAACAGACACCCTGTGAGGTAAGTGGGGCTGAGAGAGCTCTGACAGAAACGGCTCTTTTTCAAGGACAGCTCTTATCAGAACTACGGCTTGGCCAAGGTCATCCAGCAGGTGCAAGTGGAGGAGTGGGGAATCAAACCCGGTTCTCCCGGGATTAGAGTCCGCGCACTAAGAAGAAGAGGAGGAGGAGGAGATTGGATATATACCCCGCCCTTCACTACCCAGAGGAGTCTCAGAGCGGCTTACAAACTCCTTTCCCTTCCCCTCCCCACAACAGACACCCTGTGAGGTAAGTGGGGCTGAGAGAGCTCTGACAGAAACGGCTCTTTTTTCAAGAACAGCTGTGCCAGAACTACGGCTTGCCCAAGGTCATCTAGCTAGCTGCAAGTGGAGGAGTGGGGGAATCAAACCCGGATCTCCCAGATTAGAGGCCGCGCACTTCACCACAACACCCAACTGGCTCTCCAGGAGGAGGCCTCGACCTCCATGGCCTGTTGTTGACTATCCAGAAGAACTGGTTGGTTGCTGTGTGAGACAGGATCCTGGACGGGATGGACTGTTGGTCTGGCACAGCAGGGCTCCTCTGATGTTCTTATTAATAACTTAAGATCCAGATGTTTTTCCCATCGGGCTTCATTTAGCAAATCCTCTTCTCAGGCTTCGCAGACAGCCGTGAAGTATGACTGCAGGCACTTGAATGTTCAGAACTGCGGCCTGTGACTAAACGTTCTTTTGTTCCCTGCTTCTAAGGGGCAGACCTTATAAAACACACACACAGAGGTAAAGGTAAAGGTTCCCTTGCTCGAAAGCCAGTCGAATCCGAATCTAGGGTTGCGGTGCTCATCTCCGTTTCCAAGCCGAAGAGCCAGCGCTGTCCGAAGACGTTTTCCGTGGTCATGTGGCCGGCATGACTAAACACCAAGGTGCACAGAACACTGTCACCTTCCCACCGAAGTGGTCCCTATTTATCTACTTGCAATTTCTTGCTTTCAAACTGCTAGGTTGGCAGGAGCTGGAACTAGAGACAGGAGCTCACTCTGTCGCTCCGTCATGCGGCACACTCCGGTCTCGAACTGCTGAACTACCGACCCTCCACAGCCTGCAGTTCAGCGTCTTAACCACTTGAGCCACCGCAGCTCCTACACACACACAGAGAAGCCCACTAATGCCCCACAGAGTCAAACAGCAATACATTTCTATGCAAGTCAGCCCTTTTCCATAAAGACAAATACCGTCTATTAAAAGAGAGCATTCCATTCCAGAAGAACAGGGGATTAGGAATGGAAAAGCCATCCCTGTCTCAGCATGCAGGGCTGAGGAGGCGGTAACAGTACAAGAGCCTGGGTCGAGTTGACACAGGACGGGGAGGGGCCGTGGCTCAGTGGAAGAGCCTCTGCTTGGCCTGCAGAAGGTCCCAGGTTCGATCTCCGGCATCTCCAGTTACAAGGAACAGGCGACTGGTGATGGGAAAGACCTGAGACCCCGGAGAGCCACTGCCTGTTTGAGTAGGAAACGCTATGTTAAGAAAACAGTCGTGAGAGTCCGACCCACAAAATCAAGCAGTCAACTAGACTTGCAAAGAAAATATTTTCTGTGTATTATGGTCAACGAGCGCTACCACACCATGAGCAAATTCCTTCAAATCATAAGACAATCCTCGTGTAAGAATGCATCAATTCTACAGGGTAGTACAAAAGCTCTCACGCCTGGGATAAACAGGTTGCTTACCTGTAACTGATGACCTTCGAGTGGTCATCTGTGCATTCACACCCATGGGATCTAGTGCGCACGCGTGAGGCAAAAAGCCAAAACACGCTAACCGATCAGACCGACGAAGAAAAAGGTATTTCCAAC
>NW_015175459.1:154911-161300 GCF_001447785.1 Gekko japonicus
CTAGATCCCATGGGTGTGAAGCACAGAGACCACGTCGAAGATCCATCAGAAGCTTAGCCGCATACTTGAGCCTGAATACTGATTGAGATCAGCATCCTATCTGAATGTATTACTATTTGCTGTAGATTTTCCGGGATGTGTGGCTGTGGTCTTGGCAGTGTAGGACCTGATGTTTCGCCAGTAACTGTGACTGGCATCCTCAGAGGTATGAACACAGAAAGATGGAATACTCTCTGTATTACCTTTCCTGATTTTTTGTAAAGCACTTTATGAGCAGTGGCTCAAGTGGTTAAGACGCTGAACTGCAGGCTGTGGAAGGTCGGTAGTTCAGCAGTTCAAGACCCGAGTGTGCCGCATGACGGAGTGAGCTCCCGTCTCTAGTTCCAGCTCCTGCCAACCTAGCAGTTCGAAAGCAAGAAATTGCAAGTAGATAAATAGGTACCACTTCGGTGAGAAGGGAACAGCGTTCCGGGCGCCTTGATGTTTAGTCATGCCGGCCACATGACCACAGAAACGTCTTCGGACAGTGCTGGCTCTTCGGCTTTGAAACGGAGAGGAGCACCGCAACCCTAGAGTCGGATTCGACTGGCTTTCGAGCAAGGGAACCTTTACCTTTTTATGAGCATGAGAGCTTTTGTACTACCGTGTAGAAAATTTCCTGAGGAAGATCCAATTTTGAAACGTCGTTATAGAATCCGGAGATGACGTTGATGCATTCTTACACAAGGATTTCCTTCTGATTTGAAGGAATTTGCTCATGGTGTTGCAGCGCTCGTTGACAATAATATACAGAAGATATTTTCTTTGCGAGTCTTGTTGACTGCTCGATTTGTGGGTCAGGCTCTCATGACTGTTTTCTTAACATCTCTGCTCTTTATCAGGTCGTGATTGTCCACATTTGTCTTGAGTTGGAAACACCAGCATTGATGGGCCGATGGTCTGATTCAGTATAAGCAGGGCTATTTTGGGGGCAGGAACGCACAGGAATGGAGTTCCGGCTGGCTCCCAAGTTGGCCATGCCCAGCAGAAACTCATTAGCATAAAAGGCCACACCCAGTGGCAGGAACTCATTAGGACTGGCTACATTAGGGGTGTGTGGCCTAACAGGCAAAGGAGTTCCTGCTCCAAAAAAAGCCCTGGGTTTTGACAAAAAACAAGGTAAACAGAATAAGAAGCAAAAGGTGGGTGTGGCTGGATGAGCACACTTCTGGTAGCATGGGGGTGTGGCCTAATGTGCTAATGAGCTGTGCTGTCATGGGTGTGGCCTAATATGCTAATGAGTTCCTGCTGGGCTTTTTCTACAAAAAAAAGCCCTGAGTATAAGACAGCGTCACGTCCAGGTTAGGTATAACGCTTTGGGAAAGACTGTGTTCTGTGGCACTGCAAGGCCTTTCGAGACACAGGAGCAAGAGAAGACACACAGCGACTCCGCGAGCAATGTTCACACTGTCGTACTTACGCCGCTTTGGGCAGACTTCGCTGCAGCCACGGGGCTCCCTGCCTTCTCCTCCGTCTCCATGGTGTCGCTGGAAAAACGAGACAAAACAGCCTAATTTGCATCGTGGACTGGGTCAGATTGTTCTCCGGGTTCTAACACCCATAAAGGTGACAGCTCAAACTATAACACAAAAAATTAGGGTTGCCAAACCCCCCGGTTTGCCAGGGGTCCCCCGTTTTTTGGGGGGTTCTACCCGCCGCCAGCCAGATGGCCGGCAGGGGAAGCCCCACCCCCAACACCCACAGCCACCCCTCTCTCTCCCTTTAAGTGTGTGGAACCCGTGTTTCCTCCCAAGCCTGTGTTTCCTCCCAAGCCCGATCTCCGCTTGAGATCAGGCTTGCAGGGAAATGCCAGCTTCGTGCATTTAAAAGGGAAACGCAGCTGCTCTTAAAGGGGAAACGCCGGCTCCTTTAAGTGCAGGGAACTGCCGTTTCTTGAGATCTGGTGCGCGGGTGGGGGCGGTGGACATCTCCAACGTGATGTCATCACATCGGGGATGCCCCGCCCCCTCCAGGAACGCCCCCAAAGTCCCCCGCTGGGGGTGGAAGATGGACTTGGCAACCCTACAAAAACACCAAGAAGCTGTAAACAGATGCTATGCATCAGATAGAAATAGGATTAGATCTACAGCACGCCATCTAATTTGACTGAAGGAACAGCATCATTGAGCACTTTAATTGTCATATATGGTTCTTTTATCTTGTTTATACATGTTTAATATATTCTGGCACATGGTGCCCTTAATTGTAAGCTGCCCTGAGCCCGTTCGCGGGGAGGGCGGGATAGAAATTTAATAATAAATAAATATTATTTCTCGAATTGCCGAACTACCGACCTTCCGGCCTGCGGTTCGGCGCCTTGCCTTAACCACTTGAGCCACTGCAGCCCCAAGAGTCAGCTACCTCTCAAGAAATGCTAATAGATCTAGCCAGGGGTCATTTCGTAGAAAAAGAGGTGCAGGAGTTCATTAGGACAACTCATTAGCATAACTTATTTGCATATGCCACGCCACCTCACCTCACCGGAAGTGTGTCAGAAGGCAACACCCACCGCTCAGGCTCCACCAGACTGTTTTGGATTGCTAGCTATGGGGGGAGGGGGGTGCAGATCTGTCCTTGCAGAGGAGGGAGAGCTTGTACCTGAATAACTGGTCTTAAATGTGCCACTGGACTGTTTTGGGCTGGGGGGGCAGGGGGGGCTCTGCAACTGACCTGGTTGCTTCTTGCTCTGGCTGAGGGCTGCTGGGAGCAGGGGGTGGGGCTTGTTGCATGTGCCCACCAGTGCTCCCTCTAAGCTGAGTTAGTGTGAGCTAGCTCACAGTTTTTAAGCCTCTGGCTCACACATTTTTGCCTTAGCTCATGAAGGATGGTTCCAGAACAAACTAATTTATACAGTGGCCAAATCACCTGCTCACCACTTTAATGCCAGTAGCTCACAAGATAGAATCATTGCTCACAAGACTCCACAGCTTAGAGGGAATATTGGTGCCCACCCCCTGGGCTCTTTACTGCCGGAGCTCTGCTCCTGTGCGCTCCTGCAGGAAATGACCCCTGGATCTAGCTAGAGACAATGTGGTAGGTCAAGTTCTCCCCAGCCTCTTCTAGCAGGGAACAGAGATCTGGAGGAATTAAATACTAGAGTGACTCCAGGAAGGAAATGTCTAGAATCTTCAGAAAAAGCTTCTATGACCAGCCTGACCTAGTCAGTAGGTGGGGGAAAGAGAGGTGATAAAACAGGGGAGCAAGGGGGAAGTTCTCTTTCTTTGGGTTGCCTCGGTGCTTGGTTCTTGTGGCCCTTTTCTGCACACCCAGAGAGATGCTAGTTGCCACTTTGGGGGCAGGCAGCAATCCCTGGAGGGTTTTTTTTCATCTTCTGGGTATGGAACAGCGGTCACTACGGGTGTGGAGGGGGAGGTATTTGTGAATTACCTGCATTGTGCATGGGGTTGGACTATATGACCCTGGAGGTCCCTTCCAACTCTATGATTCTATTAAATAAATAAATGGAATCAATGCTCCCTCTAAGCTGTGGAGTCTTGTGAGCAAAAATTCTACTTTGTGAGTCACTGGCATTAAAGTTGTGAGCAAGCGATTTGGCTACTGCATAATTTAGATTGCTCTGGAGCCATCCTTCCTGAGCAAAGACAAAAATGTGTGAGCCGGAGGCTAAAAAACCTGTGAGCTAGCTCACACTGACTCAGCTTAGAGGGAACACTGAATGGCATTGTTTGAAGAATGTACCTGTTGTAACTGTTAACAACCCTAAATAACACTGCACAGTTACTGTATTATCATCTTGCTTTTACTGCAGTGTCTTCTAGTTTTGTAATACAGTTTGTGCAATATTTACGGTATGTCCTTCCCTGCAGGAGCCGCTGCGGAGCCAAAAAAAAAAGCCGAGCAACCACAGAATCGGAGGAAGAAGAGCCGCCGGAAATCTAACTAGCCGGTAGGGTGCCTGGTAGGCATCCCCCTCCCCAATATTGACTGTGGCCTTAGTTAGGATTGTTAATTGTATAATGTAAACCTCTCAGAGTCCTTCGGGGTCGAGCGGTCTAGAAATCGAAAGTTAAATAAATAAATAAATATCGTTTGGTTTGGTTTTTGCACTGTTTGCTAATTTTGCAAACCTAGTCGCTGTTTACTGGATGGTCTTCCGCTCTCTGTTGACTGGATGGTCTTCCGCCATCTCTGACTGCATGGTTTTTCTACCTTCTCATCCACCTTGGCAGGCTATAAATCAATACGCGTTCCAGCGGCCTTACCCTTCTTTCTCCACTCCGGGGACCGTCCCTGTATTCGTCGACCCGGGCACAGAGGCGATAGGGGTGCCGACAGTCCGGAGGTTCTGGATCACGGAAGAGAGGAACTGCTGGCTGGCGCTTTCGTACAGATCGAAACAGATCTGGTAGGCCATGAGGAGGTTGTCCTCCTTCACCAGTTTCTCCAAGATGTCGCTCACGGCCTGCGGATCGTCTAAGAAGATGAGGCACTGTGAGAGGGAGAGAAAAGGAGGAGTCGGAGAAGGCACTTCGGGTGGGAAGAGTGGGCTCCGTCGGGGGTCTCTCTTTCACTCCTTCCTGCCTCAGAGTTCCCAGAAAAAAAACTCTAAATAAATGTTTACCAGAACTAGATAACAAGGTTTCAGTTTTGTTTTAGCATGTGGGTGGGTATTCTGTTTGTAATAACTGTTTGGATACACTACATTTTTAATATGCTAGTTGTGAACATTTCATGCCAAGTAAAAATATTTTATGTCCCTAAAGTTCCTAAAAGAGATGACTTTCAATCTAGAAAAGACAAAAGAAATGCTAATGTAGCATTTTTTCCAATTTTTCCGAAAATTTCTGTTTTTTCCCGGGAAAAAAATGGGGTTTTTTCCGAGCGTCAAAATTTCCGGAAATTTTACATCTCTAGTGTGTGTGTGACAAACCACCTCCGAATGCCTCTTGCGCTGAACGGAACATTGCAAGCATCCCTGAGCCGCCTCGGCGGGAGGGCGGGGTGAAAGTCTAACGAATAAATAAATAAATAAAAAACCTACGGAGTCGCCCTAAGCCTGCTGCCACTTGACAGCACCCTCCAGCACCAAACTGTGCGACTGGATACCAATTCTAAGCATATGGAAGCCCACTGAAATATATTACCCAGAGGGCTTACCTCTGGGTAATATATTCAGACCTATCAAGGCTGCGGTCACACGGAGCATTAGGCACGCTAGAGAGACGGAAGATAGGCGGATTTCCCGGGCGCGATCTCACCGGCACATCTGGGAAGCGTAGCGCTCCCGTGGCTCACCCGAGGCTTCACTCCGAAGATGCGCTGTAAAAAACTAGTACCTCCGAGGTACTAGTTTCCGGAGACCGCGGGGCAAGGGCGGGCGTCAGATCGCATTTCCGGTGGTAGTTCCAGCGCCCGCCCATGTCCCATCGCAAAAAGGGTGTTTTTTCCCCCCAAGTCTCCACGGATGCGCACAAGCACCCAACGGAGCATGTGCACACTTTAGTTTAAAAAAAACAACACAACCCTGTTTACCCCACAGCCCCGCTTCTTTACAGCGCCGCAGGATTGTCCTGTGATCGGCACCTCCCCCCTAACCACGGGACCTCCACGAGATGTCTGCTCACGCAACCGTGCGTTATTTTGCCCAGGGGCAAACAGCCACGCTTCCCCCCCGCGTTTTCTGGCCCGTGTGACCGGAGCCCAAGATGGGTAGCTGTGTTAGTCTGTCTGTAGGAGTAGAAAAGAGCAAGAGTCCAGGAGCACCTTAAAAGCCGGCAAAATTTATGGCAGGGTAGGAGCGCAGGGAATTAGATACCGGAAGAAGCGAGCCGTGACTCACGAGAGCTCCTCCCCTGCCACAAATTTCGCTAGTCTTTAAGGTGCTCCCCGACTCTTGCTATATTCAGACCTACTACATAAATCAGATTAATCACAAGTCTTCTCCAATGCTAAGCCAGCATGTGGGTTGAAGCCGTACCTGGCACACGTTGATGAAGTCGGGCTTCTCCAGGTTCATGTAGATTTTAACCAGGACTCTCAGGACTTGGTTGCGGAATTGCTTATTCTGCATCAAGGACATGCAGAGTTTTAAGCTGTAGGCCAGCATCCCGGGAACATCATTCTGCATATAAAGACACAAACAAACCAAAAAGGAGAGAAAGCTTAAGTCGTTTCAAATGCTTTTTCCAGTTTTGAGTTATTCAGCAAACTTCCAATCTGGGGGCGTGGGATGTTACTGTGGGTTCCATTGCACCTTGTACTTTCACGACGGCTGAGGGGTGACATGATCGAGGTCTATAAGATTATGCATAGGATAGAGCAGGTAGAGAAAGAGGTACTTTTCTCCCTTTCTCACAATACAAGAACTCGTGTGCACTCCATGAAATTGC
>NW_015175459.1:161704-168192 GCF_001447785.1 Gekko japonicus
CTCCCCACCCCTGCCTGCCTGGGGCCAGGGAGGGCCTTGGCGGGGCTTCCTCGCACTCCCGCTGGCCTTGCAGGTCCACCGCCGGGCCCCTGATGTCAGGGGGTGTGGCATATACTAATGAGTTATGCTAATGAGTTCCCCTAGCTCTTTTTCTACGAAATGACCCCTGCCTGTTAGGATGATAGAGACAGAAAAGTTGCTTACACAGTTCATGAAAAACTGTTATTAAGGTGGAATAGGCACCAGTATAAATATTGGTAAAAATTGAAAATAACCTCCATGTTTCTGTTTGTACTGTTCGTATATGTATGTATATGTTATGATTGTTTGTGTATGTTATGTGGAAAATGTAATAAAACCCTGCCCCTTTGGGGGTAGTTTAAAAAAAAAAAGAAAGAAATTGCTGAGCGGTAGCATTAAAATGGATAAAAGGAAGTACTTCTTCACTCAAAGAGTGATCAACACATGGAATTCACTGCCACAGGAGGTGGTGGCGGCAACAAGCATGGGCGGCTTTTCAAGAGGGAATTAGATAACCATATGGAGCAGAGATCCATCACTGGCTATCAGCCACAAGGTATAGATAGGGGCTCAATCTGGGGCAAGGGATGCTCTGTATTCTTGGTGCTTGGGGGGGGGGCAACAGTGGGAGGGCTTCTACTGTCCTGGCCCCACTGCTGGACCTCCTGTTGGCACCTGGTGTTTTTGGCCACTGTGTGACACAGAGTGTTGGACTGGATGGGCCATTGGCCTGATCCAACATTGGTTTCTCTTATGTTCTTAAAACCTGGATTTGTACGCCGCCTTGAGCTAAAAAGGAATGGCGGGATATATTTCAAAAATTTATTAAACCCTACCTCTGAAGTAGTGTGCATGCACACGAAAGCTTATACCCAGAATTAAACTCTGTTGGTTTTAAAGGTTCCACTGGACTGAAACATGGCGACCCACCAGAATCTACCTCTTAAAGTTTAGTGAAATACAAAGGATGCAACTGATCGAAGAGTACACAGCCACGTAGCAACCAAGCCGTGCAAACCCCATCAAACCAGTTTTTGGCAACAACGTTCAAAGCAACACTGTGAATGCAGTCCAACTTACTCCAGTTTACAGTGGATTCTGCCCTCAAGGACGAAATGCACTGTAAATCTCTGGAAGATGTGCGGATAAGCTTTTGAGAACTGGTGTAGAACAGAAGATAAAGACCACATGCCAGAAAGCCCAGAGTTCAAACCCAGAACTCACAGCGAGGCTTGAGGCAAGTACATAGTGATGGCCACAGGAATAAACAGTTTGAAAAGAAGAAGAAGCAGCGAAGAAGAGATTGGATTTATACCTCGCCCTTCACTACCCAAAGGAGTCTCAGAGCGGCTTACAATCTCCTCCCCCTCCCCACAGCAGACACCCTGTGGGGTAGGTGGGGCTGAGAGAGCTCTGACAGAAACTGCTCTTTTTTCAAGGACAGCTGTGCCAGAGCTTGTGACTGACCCAAGGTCATCCAGCAGGTACAAGTGGAGGAATGGGGAATCAGACCCGGTTCTCCCAGATTAGAGTCCGCGCACTTAACCACGACACCAAACTGGCTCAGGGAATTAGACAGATTTATGGAGGCTAAGACTATCAATGGCTGCTAGACATGGTGGCTGAGGGGAACCTCCACAGTCAGAGGCACTAATCCCAGAGCCAGGAGGCAAAATCAGGGGCAGGCCTCGGCCTCTCTGCCCTGTTGCCGGACCTCCAGTGGAACTGGTTGGCCACTGGGTGAGACAGGATGCTGGACTAGATGGACAACTGGTATGCTCCAGCAGGGCTCTTCTGATGTTCTTATGAAAGCCTCGGCCTCTGTGCCCTGTTTGATGGCCCTCCAGAAGAACTGGTTGGCCACTGCGTGAGACAGGATGCTGGACTAGATGGACGACTGGTCTGATCCAGCAAGGCTCTTATGATGTTCTTAGGAAGGCCTTGGCCTCTCTGCCCTGTTGTCGGCCCACCAGAGCAACTGGATGGCCACTGGGTGAGACAGGATGCTGGACTAGATGGACCACTGGTCTGATGCAGCAGGGCTCTTCTGAGGTTCTTATGAAGGCCTTGGCCTCTGTGCCCTGTTTGTTGGCCCTCCAGAGGAACTGGTTGGCCACTGTGTGAGACAGAATGCTGGACTAGATGGACCACTGGTCTGATCCAGCAGGGCTCTTCTGAGGTTCATATGAAGGCCTCGGCCTCTTTGCCCTTTTGTTGGCCCTCCAGAGGAAATGGTTGGCCACTGTGTGAGACAGGATGCTGGACTTAGATGGACCTCTGGTCTGATCCAGCAGGGCTCTTCTGATGCTCTTATGAAGGCCTCGGCCTCTCTGCCCTGTTGTTGGTCCTCCAGAGGAACTGGTCGCCCACTGTGTGAGACAGGATGCTGGACTTAGATGGACCCCTGGTCTGATCCAGCAGGGCTTGTTTTATGTTCTGAAGGTGAGGCTTTAACAGAGGTTAAAGCAGGCCTTCTGAAAGGAGAAAGTGCTGGGAGGACACAAGCACGCGTACCGCAGGTCACAAAGGGCTTTAAGGGTAAAAACAAGCATGTGCTCCTAAATCTAGCTACAAGACATACCAGCGAAGTACAAAAGTTGAAACCTGCCAGCTGCTCAGCAGTTCTGAGAACAGGGTGGACACATGAACATGTGACGCTACCTTCTACGAATCAGACCCTTGGTCCACCAAGGCCAGTACTGTCTACTCGACCCTAGACTGGCAATGGCTCTCCAGGGTCTCAGGGAGAGAGGTCTTTCAATCACCCACTGTAATGATTCCACGTCTTGGTGTGGGTGTGTTTCTTTAAATGTTTGACTGCAGTACTGTAAGGAGAGTGATAGAGGGAGACAAGTGTGATGTGATTGGCTGATGACTGAGAGTGTGGGAGGAGGAGTGTCTAGGAGAGTGGGAACATCATTCTGCATATAAAGACACAAGAGTTTAATCTGTGTGACTATGTGAATTTTTCAGTCTATTCTGTGTGAAAAAGACAAACAGTTTAGTCTGTGTGACTATGAGAGTTTGAGTCTATTCTGTGTGAATTAGACAAAGAGTTCAGCCTATATGGCTATATAGATGAGAGATCAGGCCGAGTGTCTACGCCTGTCAGAGTGGAGTATTGGAGTTTGAGAGACTGTTTGAGACACCAAGCTTTGCCAGTTGTATCTACAAGTTCCTTTCTTCAGCAACAGTTCAAAAATACCCAGAAACCTATTTTGTTCTTTAATAAATAAATCATTGTTTGTTTAAACTTATCCCAGACATCAGAATAGTCCTTCCTCAGGGCCACATAGTCCTCTGAAGTGCCCAGACCCTGGGTCATTCTACCAAAAGTGAGAGATTTGGAATTTTTAATTCCTGGTGGCAGCCGAAATCTACCAAGTTTAGGTACACAGATTGTGCTTTAAAGGTAAAACCGTCTCCCCAATATGCGAGGACGCCACACCCACCAACTGGTCCTTTCAACTGGAGATGCTCGGGATTGAACCTGGGACCTTTTGCATGCAAAGTCGACGCTCTACCTCCAAGCCATGGTCCCTCCCCAGTGGTCAGACTTCACGTTCTGTACCTTCACTCACCGATTCTAAAATGGTTTTCTCAAAGATGTCCAGCCTGCGTGTCTCCAGAGCAATCCCAATGGCTTGCTTGTACTTGTGGTCGTCTAGGCAGCGCTGGAACATCTTGTTCACAATCCCCTCCAGCCTCGGATCGACGGCCTTTTTTGCCCCCTCGGCCAGCTCTGAGTTTTCCACACATTGTTTGGTGTAGTGGTCGATGCACTTTGCTGGGGGGGAGAAAAGCACACAGCGCTCACCATAAACGTCACCAACACTCACAGCATCCAATTAGCAACATATCCTAAGTGCAAAAATAAGGCAACAAAAAAAAATCCCCCTTTGCCAAGTCTAAAACCATGCTGGCCAAAGAAATTCCTCTTAACGATTGCAACTTGCATGTATGCTTTGAAGGAATTTACATGATACTGACAGCTGCAGGACTTGTCTTTGCAAGAACTTGGCAGTTGAATCGTGGACCTTTAGCTGGAGGCTGGATGATTAAAGTAAGAGAGCTTCTTAAACTGTAGGGAACCTAAGAAGAACCCTGCTGGATCAGACCAACAGTCAAACTAGTCCAGCATCCTGTCTCACAGAGTGGCCAGCCTGTTATAAGAACATAAGAGACGCCAATGTTGGATCAGGCCAAAGGCCCATCCAGTCCAACACACTGTGTCACACGGTGACCAGAAATACCAGTGCCATCAGGAGGTCCACCAGTGGGGCCAGGACATTAGAAGCCCTCCCACTGTTGACACACATACACCAAGCACCAAGAAGACAGAGCATCACTTGCCCCAGAGCCCCTATCTATACCTTGTGGCTAATAGCCACTGATGGACCTCTGCTCCAGATGCTTATCTAATTCCCTTTTGAAGGCGTCCGTGCTTGTAGCCGCCACCACCTCCTGTGGCAGTGAATTCCATGTGTTAATCACTCTTTGGGTGAAGAAGTACTTCCTTTTATCCGTTCTAACCCGACCGCTCAGCGATTTCATGGAGTGCCCACTTGAGTTCTTGTATTGTGAGAAAGGGAGAAAAGTTCCTCTTTCTCTACCTGCTCTTTCCCATGCATAATCTTATAAACCTCAATCATGTCACCCCTGTGTCGTCGTTTCTCCAAGCTAAAGAGCCCCAAGCGTTTTAACCTTTCCTCATAGGGAAAGTGTTCCAACCCTTTTATCATTCGAGGTGCCCTTGTTTGCACTGTTCCTCTGGAGGGCCCACAACAGGGAACAGAGATCACGGCCTTCCCCTCATGTTGCCTCCTGGCTCTGCGATTCAGAGGATTGGTGCCTCTGAATGTGAAGGCTCCCCTCAGTCACCATGGCTAGTAGCCACTGACACTTATCCCTCACAAATCTATCTAATCCCCTTTTAAAGCTGTTTACTCCTGAGGCCCTCACCACATCCTCTGGCTGTGAACGCCACATTTTAATCACAACAACAGGGCATGGAGGCCGAGGCCTTCATAAGAACATCAGAAGAGCCCTGCTGGATCAGACCAATAGTCCATCTAGTCCAGCATCCTGTTACACACAGTGGCCAACCAGTTCCCCTGGAGGACCAACAACAGGGCAGAGAGGCCAAGGCCTTCATAAGAACCTCAGAAGAGCCCTCCTGGATCAGGCCAGTGAGGTTCCATCTAGGCCAGCATCCTGCCTCACATAGTGGCCAACCAGTTCCTCTGGAGGTGCAACAACATGACAAAGAGGCAGAGGCCTTCACAAAAACATCAAAAGAGCCCCGCTGGATCTAGTCCCGCCTCCTGTCTCACACAGTGGCCAGCCAGCTCCTCTGGAGGTCCAACAACAGGCTATAGAGGCCGAGTCCTTCCCCTGATGTCGCCTCCTGGTTCTGGGATTCAGGGGTTGACTGCCTCTGAACACGGAGGTTCTCCTCAGTCTCCCTGGCTAGTAGCCATTGATAGACTTAGCCATGGATAGATTCATCTATCTAATCCCCCTTTGAAAGCTGCTTATTCCTGAGGCCATCACGACATCCTCAGGCAGCAAATTCCACATTTTAATCCCTCTCTGTGTAAAGTAGTCTTTCCTTTTGTCCAGCCTGAACCTACTGCCCATCAGCTTCACAGGATGCCCTCGAATTCTAGTCTTTTGGGAGAGAGAGAAGAAGTTCTCTTTGTCAGGCTTCATGACCTAGGATTTCATAACCTAAATCCTCTGCAGCCTCATTTTTAATCCTCTACAGCGTCATTATTCTCCCCGGGGCAAACCACGCCTCTCCATCCAGCAAGGGGAAATGGCCAGCTACTTTTACAACCTTGATCACCCTTCTCATCGTAGAGTGCAGGAAGTCCTTCTTCACCCAAAGAGGGATTCACGCGTGGAATTCACTGCCGCAGGACGTGGCAGCGGCTACAAGCATGGGCGGCTTCAAGAGGGAATTGGATAAGCATCTGGAGCAGAGGTCCATGAGTGGCTATTAGCCACAAGGTGTAGATAGGAACTCTCGGTCTGGGGCAAGGGATGCTCTGTCTTCTTGGTCCCTGTGTGTGTGTGTGGGGGTGCAACAGGGGGAGGGGCTTCTGGAGTTCTGGCCCCACTGCTGGACCTCCTGGTGGCCCCTGGTATTTTTGGCCACTGTGTGACACAGAGTGTTGGACTAGATGGGCCATTGGCCTGATCCAACATTGGCTTCTCTTACGTTCTTATAGGAACTCACAGTCTGGGGCAAGGGATGCTCTGTATCCTTGGTGCTTGGGGGGGGGGCAACAGGGGGAGGGCTTCTAGTGTCCTGGCCCCACTGCTGGACCTCCTGGTGGCACCTAGTATTTTTGGCCACTGTGTGGCACAGAGTGTTGGACTGGATGGGCCATTGGCCTGATCCAACATTTGCTTCTCTTACGTTCTTATAGGAACTCACAGTCTGGGGCAAGGGATGCTCTGTA
>NW_015175459.1:169222-173474 GCF_001447785.1 Gekko japonicus
CGACTGTTGTCTTTATACTTATTTTCTGATTGGGTCGTTGCCCCCTTAAGTGACCCCTTTGCTAAACGGAGAAGTCCCAGTTCACAGCGCTCGGACTCACCGATGATGGTCTCCACGTACTCAGAGTTGTCGTTGACGTTGAAGAGGTTGCCGGCTCCCAGGGCGTAGTTGAGCGATTCTTCAAAGGCCCCCAGGTGATAAAACACTTTTGAAGCCACCAAGGCGGCGAACTCGCGACTCCGGAAGCCGACATCTTCATACAGGATTTCACTGCAGCAAAAGATGAGGAAGTTGGGGGGGGGGATATCAGTTTATGGTTTCCTCTCTCCAATAAAGACCAAGTTTCATATTTATCATTATTTATTATTTTTTATTGATATCCCGCCTTTCCTGCACAGGCGGGCTCAAGGCGGCGTGCAACAGGTTAAAACACAATAAAACGCGGATGCATGAATGCAGTACTATGAAATTCACATCAGCAAACAATATCCATACAAAGTGCAGTTAAGTGCAGACGGCGGTTGCTGTGTGATGGCCCAGTGTAGCTAGACCAGTATCCATGCTTGTTCTTAGTGCCAGTAACGTGAGGGCCATAACGGTTCAGTTTTTAATTGCTCAATTCATCAGTGGTGGCTCCTAATCAAAGGCCTGGTGGAAGAGCTCCGTTTTACAGGCCCTGCGGAACTCTTAAAGGTCCCGCAGGGACCTGATGTCTTCCGGGAGCTCATTCCACCAGTGTGGAGCCACCACTGAGAAGGCCATAACTCTGGTTGCGGCCAATCTGCCGTCTTTTGGACCAGGGAGAGTCAGGCGATTTTGCGACCCTGACCTCGGTGCTCTCTGGGGAACAGCCCAACTAGTATCTCTTGGTCAGTGGACCCGCAACTCTCAGCCAGGAATATTATCGGCTTGTCAGCACGCACTTCATCTACACGGAGCCAGGACGCTTTTCAATCATGTGCTCTGTAGAAACTGACCACCCTGTCCCCCAAGGGAGAACAACAGCTGTCTTACATTTTGTCTACGGACTCAGAAATCTCGGCCCAGAAGTCATTGACAACAGCATTCAATTTGTGAAGAGCAAATTCCTAAAGAGAGAGAGAGAGAGAGAGAGAGAGAGAATCAGGTTATCAGAGAGCACTACGAATGATAGTCACAGTGATAGAGGTTTGTTCTTCAAAGTGTGAACATATCGGACATCCAAGCATTACCACTTGCTGTATCTGCATCTGAAAGGACAAAGCGTCCAGACACCACTTTCGTAATCAATAATCCTCACCCGGAAAGGACTCAACCATCTAGTTCTATATTCTGTATACTAGAAGATAAACCCCACTAAAGAAATACAGATGCTACAGGGTTGGCCATTTGACTGGCTGGTCAAAAAGATGTGATTAAGTGACCAGTCAGATATTGATTACATACTGCACTAATCTATTAGCACACAATAAAAAGTATATCTTAAATCATTAGCAGGCTTGATACAGAGGCTGATTTCAATCAACTAGTTAACTGCTATTGTGCAAAACATGAAGCTAGTTTACCATTCATGCAAGGCTATTGTACTTTGGTCATAGAACCATAGAATGTTAGAGTTGGAAAGGACCTTGCAGGTCATCTAGTCCAACCCCCTGCACTGCAGGAGCAGAGCCGAAAGACAGCTGTATGACATATCCAAAAGTTGGTCATCCAGCCTCCACTTGAAAACGTCCAGCGAAGGAGCATCTGCCACCCCCCGAGGCAGTCTGTCTCACTGCTCAACCACTCTGACAGTCAGGAAGTTTCTCCTGATATTCAGCTGGTATCGACTCCCTTGTAATTTCCACCCATTAGCTCTAGTCTTGCGATCCGGAGCAAGAGAGAACAGATCTGCTCCATCTTCTACATGACACCCCTTCAGATACTTGAAGACTGCAATCGTGTCCCCTCTAAGCCTTCTCTTTCCCAGGCTAAACAGACCCAACTCCTCTTTCCCAGGCTAAGCATACCCAGGTTAAACATACCCAAGTTATGAGACCTTAAGAGTCCCTTAGACGGATTGACTCAATCAAGGGAGTAACGGCCCTCCGTTTGAAAGATCTGAGCAAGGCTGTTAAGGAAGGACGCTCTGGAGATCGTTAATAGTGAGTCCAAAGCAACTTGATGGCACTGAACACATACAAGACATAAGGCTTTAAATGGACTTTTAATGATTTAATTTTAGGACTGAGCTACCCTATTCTTCAGCTTGCGTTCCAGAATGACAGGATCAATCTACGGTTTTTATGAATTTTATGGATAAATAAATATGAAATTGAAACAGAAACAAAGCAAAGTGGACAGCAACACTGCTTGCCTGGCAAAGCTGCAGCTACAGCCAGTGCCCGCAAAGAGGTTTGCCATGCCCCCAATGGCTGCAAGTTACGCCTCCCCCATTCCTGCCCAGCTAACAAGGAGAGAAAACAGTGGTTCTTTTTTTTTTTTAAGGTAAGCAACTAAGTCATCAAGCAGTACCAAGATTCTTCCCTTCACGGAGTATTTTACCATGGTCAAATAACAGACCAACTGGCAGCATCTGATCAATCCAATGACTGCCGTGCCCACACTTGATATGGAACACATGAAGCTACCTTATACTGAATCAGACCTTGTTGCATCCAAGTCAGAATTACCTGTTCAGACCAGCAACAAACCTCCAGGGTCTCAGGCTGAGGCCTTTCACATCATCTCCTGCCTGGTCTTTTTTAACTGGAGATGCCGGGGATTGAACCTGGGACCCCCTGCATCCCAGGCAGAGGCTCTTCCACTGAGCTACAGCCCCTCTCTGCAGCTCTCCAGGGTCTCAGGCTGAGGTCTTTCACTTCACCTCCTTGCCTAGGCTTTTTAACTGGAGATGTCGGGGATTGAACCTGGGACCTCCTGCATCCCAGGCAGAGGTTCTTCCACTGAGCTACAGCCCCTCTCTGCAGCTCTCCAGGGTCTCAGGCAGAGGTCTTTCACATCATCTCCTGCCTGGTCCTTTTTAACTGGAGATGCCAGGGATTGAACCTGGGACCTTCTGCAGGCCAAGGAGAGGCTCTGCAAGTGACCCACATTCCCCTCCCCATTTCTTGCTCCCAAGCCGGGTTCTGATCTTTCTTTGACAGAGGCAGAGTGGTGAACTGTCATCTCCCAAGCAGCAAATCAGAGACGACAAAGCCTCGGCTAAGTCCCATGAGAAAAGCCCTGCTAGGTCAGACCAGTGGTCTGCCTATCCCAGCATCCTGTCTCAAAGAATGGCCAACCCATTCCCCTGGAGGCCCAACAACAGGGAATAGAAACCAAGGCCTTCAGAAGGGCATAAGAAAAGCCTTGCTAGACCAGTCTAACGGTCCATCTAGTCCAGCATTCTGTCTCACACAGCGGTCAACCAGTTCCCTTAGATCGACCCTTTCCCTTAAATCTTTACTTGTCCACCAGGGACAAGGGTCAGTTTTGCTTTGCTCTTTGAACCCAAGAAGGTTTGCTGCAAAAAAGTTTAAGAATGCCAGATGTAGTCCAGCTAGATTCGAATCCGGTAGCAGCAGATTCCAGTGACCATCGGCAGAGTCCACTGGGGTGTGTTTTCTCACAGTGGGGGGGCTACCTCTTTTCCACGGCTTCAGCTGACCTCATTGCGGGACTTCTTAACCTGCTGACCAACGGTTTGCATTGCATAGTCCACTGTATATTTTAATTAAATGGTGCTTGAACCAGTTTGGTGCCGTGGTTAAGTGCACGGACTCTAATCTGGGAGAACCGGGTTTGATTCCCTACTCCTCCACTTGCACCTGGCTGGATGACCTTGGGCAAGCCACAGTTCGGATAAGAGCTGTTCTTGAAAAAGAGCCATTTCTGTCAGAGCTCCCTCAGCCCCACCTCCCTCACAGGGTGTGGGGAGGGAAAGGAGTTTGTAAACCGGGTTTGATTCCCTACTCCTCCACTTGCACCTGGCTGGATGACCTTGGGCAAGCCACAGTTCTGATAAGAGCTGTTCTTGAAAAAGAGCCATTTCTGTCAGAGCTCCCTCAGCCCCACCTCCCTCACAGGGTGTGGGGAGGGAAAGGAGTTTGTAAGCTGCTCTGAGACTCTGAGTGAAGGGCAAGGTATAAATACAAATGTTTATTAAGGTGTATTATTAAGGTGTACACATGTTAAAACATACTATGATTAAAAGAAAGAGTCTAAATTTCAGACTTATAAAAGCTTATAAATGCTTATCTAAGCTTTTAAAAGTCTGAAATTTAGACTCTTT
>NW_015175459.1:173673-182811 GCF_001447785.1 Gekko japonicus
ATATGCTGCCAAGGAGTTTCCACCAGTCAAATAGGATTGCCCCGTCTCCTCCAGTGCTCCTTCTAAGCTGTGGAGTCCTGTGAGCAAAAATTCTACTTTGTGAGCTACCGGCATTAAAGAAGAAGAGGAGATTGGATTTATACCCTGCCCTTCACTACTCAAAGGTGTCTCAGAATGGCTTACAAACTCCTTTCCCTTCCCCTCCCCGCAACAGACACCCTGGGAGGTAGGTGGGGCTGAGAGAGCTCTTGACAGAAACGGCTATTTTTCAAGGACAGCTCTTATCAGAACTACGGCTTGCCCAAGGTCATCCAGCAGGTGCAAGCAGAGGAGTGAGGAATCAAACCCGGTTCTCCCAGACTAGAGTCCTCACACTTAACCACGACACCAAACTGGCTCTCTTTGTGTTTGCATCCTTTATAAAGTTTAGATCTCCACTGTGATTGGCATTACATTTTATGACACACGTGGCCTGGCCCAAGAAGGTCTCATTTATGTCAGATCTGGCCTTCATAACAAATGAGTTCGACACCCCTGTTCTAATTAGTCATTTTAGCTTCCAGGGAGAATTCAGGCTGGATTTGATCTGGAACCCACTTAATTGTCTTTTGGGTAGTCAACAGAACAGGAAAATCCGCAAAAAATCTCTTCCCCGCCTCAGCAGAGGGAAAATTCTGAGGTGCTGCTGCTGCTGCCATGGAAACACACATTACAGCCAAGCCACTTACGTTTAACAACAAGGATTTTCAGAATTACGTCACTCTCACGTCAACATCAATGGCTAGAGACACAAGACACACTCAGTTTCCGTTCCTTCTGTCTCAGCCAGTTGTTCAAACGTTAACCAGGAAGCAGTTTCTTTTAAAGTTCCCGTCCTCAGCCTTCAAACCCTTACAGCTGATTTTTCTCTGACGTCAACAGGAAAGCTTACAGACTTACCTTGAGTTCTGGCTCTTCCTCATCCAGAAGTGAGATAATTCCAGCTACAAAAGAAAGGTCTTGTTAGCTGGCACAAAAATGTCACGCATTAAAACACACATACAAAAAGAGAATAGACGTAGCAAACTGCTTAACTGCTGTTACAAAAATCAGATATTAAAAGCTGGTTCTGCAATATTGTTATCAAACAAACGTGGCAGTTTTAGCTCCAGGATGAGAAAAACTCTCCAACTAGATGTGCCATCTACCCGACACACTGCTTTTCACAGAATCTCTGCATTAAAAGGGAGTTCGGTAGGCCATCTAGTCCAACTACCTGCTTAATACAGGAATCCAAAGTGGGAGCTCCTCTGACAGGTAAGGTTGATCCCCTGTATAAATCAATGGTGCGACCTCATTTGGAGCACTGTGTACAGTTCTGGTCACCACACCTCAAAAAAGGATATTATAGCATTGGAAAAACTGCAGAAAAGGGCAACTCAAATGATAAAAGGGTTGGAACACTTTCCCTATGAGGAAAGCTTAAGGCGCTTAGGGCTCTTTAGCTTGGAGAAAAGACGGCTGAGGGGTGACATGATCGAGGTTTATAAGATTATGCATGGGAAAGAGCAGGTAGAGAAAGAGGTACTTTTCTCCCTTTCTCACAATACAAGAACTCCTTGTGGGCACTCCATGAAATTGCTCAGTGGTCGGGTTAGAAGAGATCAAAGGAAGTCCTCCTTCACCCAAAGAGTGATTAACACATGGAATTCACTGCCACAGGAGGTGGTAGCGGCTACAAGCATGGGCAGCTTCAAGAGAGAATTAGATAAACATCTGGAGCAGAGGTCCATCAGTGGCTATTAGATAGGAACTCTCGGTCTGGGGCAAGGGATGCTCTGTATTCTTGGTGCTTGGGGGGGGGGGCAACAGTGGGAGGGCTCCTAGTGTCCTGGCCCCACTGCTGGACCTCCTGAGGGCACCTGGTATTTCTGGCCACTGTGTGATACAGAGTGTTGGACTAGATGGGCCACTGGCCTGATCCAACATTGGCTTCTCTTATGTTCTTACGTTCCCTGCTTGAAAAGCTGCAGTGAGGGAGAGCTCTGCCATCCTACAAGTAACTAGTTCCATTGTCAGATGTCTGCCACTGTTAAACAGCTTCTCCTAAGTAAAATCTACCAATCTGGAACTCAAGCCTGTTGGTCTCGCCCTTTGGAGCAAAAGCCAGCCAGCCAAGGCTTCGCCCCGTTCCATACAACAGACTGATCACGTCTTCGTTTCAGCTTCTCTACCCTGTGCTCGTTTTAAATACTGAGAGTCTTTGCCTGCTGATGGCAAATATGAATAGAAAAGGGTAAGGGAAAACAAAAATGTGGCGTAAGAACACATACTGGACATCTGAGAAGCCAGGAGCTAGTAGTGGCAGGACGCTCTGCTCAAAGGGGAAAGTGAATGTGTTTTGAATTTAGACTGTGATGCAACCTGAAGCTGGCTGATTCAGACAGCCCCTTTCGTAACTTCTGAAAAACACACAACATGTATCAGTGACTAAAGCCTTGTTGCAAGCAGCCTTGAAATCTATACCTTAGACTCCAAGGCAAGTTTGTAAATAGATAAGAACTGTCCCCCAGGCAAACACACAGGGGGAACTTTAAAAGGAATAACTGAAGGCATAACATGCTAATCAGAAGATGTCATCGTCCCGCTGTACACCACATTGGTCAGGCCGCACCTGGAGTACTGTTCGCAGTTCTGGAGGCCTCACTTCCCAAAGGAAGTGGACCAGTGTTCCCTCTAAGCTGAGTTAAGTGTGAGCTAGCTCGCGGTTTTTTAGTCTCCGGCTCATGCATTTTTGTCTTAGCTCAGGAAGGGATGGCTCCAGAGCAAACTAATTGATGCAGCAGCCAAATCGCTCACTCACAACTTTAATGCCAGTAGCTCACAAAGTAGAATTTTTGCTCGCAAGA
Organism: Gekko japonicus; assembly: GCF_001447785.1. NCBI lineage: Eukaryota > Metazoa > Chordata > Lepidosauria > Squamata > Gekkonidae > Gekko > Gekko japonicus. Next base: position 176,562 of record NW_015175459.1, read on the forward strand.
CTCCACAGCTTAGAGGGAGCATTGATGTGGACAGAATGGAGAGGGTGAAGAGGAGAGCGACGAGTATGATCGGGGGCCTGGAGCCCAAGAAGCCCTAGGAGGAAAGGCTGGGGGACTTGGGAAGGTTCAGTCTGGAGAAGAGGAGGTTGAGGGGGGACATGATTGCCCTCTTGAAGTATTTGAAGGGCTGTCACTCGGAGGAGGGCAGGGAGCTGTTCCTGTTGCCAGCGGAGAGGAGGACTCGCAAGAATGGGTTTAAATTACAGGTGGAAAGATACTGACTGGATATTAGGGGGGAAATTTACAGTGTGTAGTTCAGCAGTTGAATCGGCTGCCTAGGGAAGTGAACATAAGAACATAAGCCAGTGTTGGATCAGGCCAATGGCCCCTCCAGTCCAACACTCTGTGTCACAGAGTGGCCAAAAATACCAGTGCCATCAGGAGGTCCAGCAGTGGGGCCAGGACACTAGAAGCCCTCCCACTGTTGACCTCCCCCCCCCCAAGCACCAAGAAGACAGAGCATCCCTTGCCCCAGAGTCCCTATGAGTGACTACTAGCCATGGTGATTAAAGGGAACCTCCACCACGTTCAGAGGCAGTCAACTTCTGAAGCTCAGTGCCAGGAGGCAACATCAGGAGAAAGCCTCGGCCTCCCTGCCCTGTTGGCCCTCCAGAGGAACTGGCTGGCCCCTGTGTGAGACGGGATTAGGGAAAGTGTTCCAACCCTTTTATCTTTTGAGTTGCCCTTTTCTGCACTTTTTCCAAAGCTATAATATCCTTTTTAAGGTGTGGTGCCCAGAACTGCACACAGTATTCCAAATGAGGTCTCACCATTGATTTATATAGGGGCATTATGATATTGGCTGATCTGTTTTCAATACCCTTCCTAATAATCCCCAGCATAGCATTGGCCTTCTTTATTGCAGTCACACACTGTCTCGACATTTTCAGTGAGTTATCTACTACGACTCCAAGATCTCTCTCTTGATCAATGTCTGCCAGTTCAGTCCCCATCAATGTGTATTTATATTTAGGATTTTTGGCTCCAATGTGCATCACCTTGCACTTGGCCACATTGAACCCCATTTGCCATGCTGACGCCCACTTGCCCATCCTTGAAAGATCCCTTTGGAGTGCCTCACAATCCTCACTGGTTTTCACCACCCTGAACAACTTGTGGCTAATAGCCACTGATGGACCTCTGCTCCCTATGCTTATCTAATTCCCTCTTGAAGCCGTCCGTGCTTGTAGCCGCCACTACCTCCTGTGGCAGTGAATTCCATGTGTGAATCACTCTTTGGGTGAAGAAGGACTTCCTTTTATCTGTTCTAAGTGGTGAGCTCCCCCTCACTTGTAGTCTTTGAGCAGCAGCTGGACAAACACTTGTCAGGGATGCTTTAGGTTGATCCTGCATTGAGCAAGAGGGTTAGACTAGATGGCCTTTATGACCTCTTCCGACCCTGTAATTCTGCGTGTGTGTGTTCTCTTCATACCAAAACTAATAAAATCTTTCATAGTTTAACTTCTGTGGATTTGTTTTCTGTGGATCAGTGGCTGTGACCATGCATTCCCAAAGACGAGGAAGGAAAGTTGATATCAGGACAGGGAAACAAAAAAGAAAATGAAGGCTGATGCAAACGTCTCTTCCTCCTCTCTCAAAGCCTGGCCAAACATCATACTCATGTGCAAACCAGCCATGGATAAGCTGGGCTCTCTCTTATGAGAGTGCTGAAGGCCTCATAGGCCCCTGGACAAAGAAAGGCCCCTGGCTGTTGTCTGCTGAGTCAGATATCAGGCCCTAAGTTACCTTCTCTGGCCCTCCTGCAGCCAACACAATTGTCTATGGATCTCTGGCACGAAGATATTACTCACTTAGCAGCATTTTACAGAGTGCACTAAGCACCAGCCGCACTGCACAAATAAGATCACCCCACCAAGCGGCATCACTTTAAATCGGGCTTGAGCATTCCCACAAAGATCAGGACACAGGAGAGGTTGTGGAGGCCCCGGTCACCTTTCTCTTCCCACTGTTTCCTGTCATGAAGGAATCCCCACTCTGCCATGGAAGCTTTCCGGGTGACCTTGGGTCAGTCACACAGTCTCAACCAACCTACCTCACAGGGTTATTGTCACAACAGCACGGAGGGCTTCTAATGTCCTCCTGGCCCCACTGGTGGACCTGCTGATGGCACTGGTATTTCTGGCCACTGTGTGACACAGAGTGTTGGACTGGATGGGCCTTTGGCCTGATCCAACATTGGCGTCTCTTATGTTCTTAAGAGGGAGGAACCGATATTAGGTGTTTGGCATTCCCACTGGATGTAAACAGAGTGTAAACAATAGTGAGCCACGAAGAATAAGCATCACTCTATCCTTCGTAGCTCTAAGTCCCTGATCCTCTACATTTCTTGAAAAAACTAAAGTAAGTATTTCTAGGAAAGGTGAGACGCGGTGGCTCAAGTGGTTAAGATGCTGAACTGCAGGCTGTGGAAGGTCCACGAAGAATAAGCATCACTCTATCCTTCACAGCTCTAAGTCCCTGATCCTCTAAATTTCTTGAAAAAACTAAAATAGGTCCTTCTAGGTAAGGTGAGCCACAGTGGCCCAAGTGGTTAAGATGCTGAACTGCAGGCTGTGGAAGGTCAGTAGTTCAGCAGTTCGAGACCTGAGTTGCCGCATGACGGAGTGAGCTCCCGTCTCTAGTTCCAGCTCCTGCCAACCTAGCAGTTCAAAAGCAAGAAATTGCAAGTAGATAAATAGGTACCACTTCGGTGGGAAGGTAACAGCGTTCCGTGCGCCTTGGTGTTGAGTCATGCCGGCCACATGACCACGGAAACGTCTTCGGACAGCGCTGGCTCTTCGGCTTTGAAACGGAGAGGAGCACCGCAACCCTAGAGTCGGACTCGTCTGGCTTTCGAGCAAGGGAAACCGTTACCTTTACCTTTAAGGTACGGAGAACAGAGAAGCCCAGCAGAGATAAGGTAAAGAGGAAACTAGTCCTCTCCATTACTTTCTCAGCCTGTTTTCAGTCGTAGGAATCCTGTACAATCAAGCCCTCCACACATATCACAGCAAACATACACGCAGTCACCTAAATGTGCATACAAGCCCAGTTAAGTTGTTGTGACTTTGACAATCCAGTCGTGACTAAAGGAAGATCGCGCCATGTGCAGTCGCCATTTTATGAGGAAAAAACAGTATGTGAGTTTTCCAGCGTCGGTGTGCCCTTTTGTTATGTCTGTTCAATAATACCTCCAAGTCAAATTCCAAAATCTGTTTATGAAGGTCTCAGCCAAATAACAGTCAAAACGGATTCCTACAGCTGCGTTCCCTCCCAGTTCCTGCATCCAACTTATGAACACGCCACAACAGTTCTCTTAAAGAAACATACACCACATCTGTCCAGATTTTCAAGGATATGTGTTTGCATGAACCAAATAAGGATATGCTTTATTCATACAAAATAAAAAATGGGACAGAATACTACCCACAATCAATGTTCCGTCTAAGCTGAGTTAGTGTGAGCTAGCTCACAGGTTTTTAGCCTCCAGCTCACACATTTCTGTCTCTGCTCAGTAAGGATGGCTCCAGAGCAGTGTTCCCTCTAAGCTGAGTTAGTGTGAGCTAGCTCACAGTTTTTTAGCCTCTGGCTCACACATTTTTTGTCTTAGCTCAAGAAGGATGAGACTCCACAGCTTAGAGAGAGCACTGTCCACGGTCCTCCCAATAAAACTAGGAAGATCATGGGCAGCACTCTCTCATTTACTGCTTTGATCTGCACCTGCAATAGCTGGTTCTTATATTATGCTCATTGCACGTAAACCTATAAGCATAATTCAGATCCCACATCTAACTACGATTATCGATCCCCAGATTTATTCAAGCTCAAAGGGAGAGCATTTCAGCTCATTTTTATAGGCAGGTGGACTCCACAGCTTAGAGAGAGCACTGCCCACAATCCTCCCAATAAAATTAGGAAGATCATGGGCAGCACACTCTCTCATTTACTGCTTAGATCTGCACCTGCAATTTTTGTTGTTCAGTCGCACAGTCGAGTCCGACTCTTCGTGACCCCATGGACCAGCTCCCACCAGGCCCTCCTGTCTTCCGCCGTCCTCTGAAGTTGGCTCAATTTCATGTTCGTTGCATCGATGACACTGTCTAACCATCTCATCCTTTGCCGTCCCCGTCTTCTTTGATCTTCAATCTTTCCATGCAATAGCTGGTTCTTATATTATGCTCATTGCACATAAACCCACATCTAACTACGATTATCGATCCCCAGATTTATTCAAGCTCAAAGGGAGAGCATTTCAGCTCATTTTTATAGGCAGGTGGACGCACATTCACTACCACATGTATTCCAGGATTCACAGCCTGGGTTACACGTATCCAGTTTTCAAGAGATGAGCCTAGGGTTGTCAACTCCCCATTGGAGAATTCCTGGAGATTTGGGTCACAGCATGGGAAGGACAGGGTTTGGAAAGGGAAGCAACCTCAGTACGGTACAATGCCACAGAGTTCAACCCACAAAGCAGGCACTTTCTCCAGGAGAACTGATTTCCACGGTCTGGAGATCAGTGGTCATTCTGGGAGCTCTCCAGGCACGACCTGGAGGCTGGCAAGCAATGTTCCCTCTAAGCTGTAGAGTCTTGTGAGCAGAAATTCTACTTTGTGAGCTACTGGCATTAAAGTTGTGAGCAAGCAATTTGGCTGCTGCATAAATTAGTTTGCTCTGGAGCCATCCTTCCTGAGCAAAGAAAACAATGTGTGACCTGGAGACTAAAAAACTGTGAGCTAGCTCACACTAACTGAGCTTAGAGGGAACACTGCTGGCAAGCCTCGTTTGCCCCAGGTCCCTCTCACTGCAAGCTAATGAAGGAGACAGTCGATGCTAGGAAGGAGGAAAAGGGATCACGGACAGGGTTTGGAAAGGGAAGCAACCTCAATACGGTACAATGCCGTACAAGTTCACCCCACAAAACAGGCACTTTCTCCAGGGGAACTGATCTCTCTGGTCTGGAGATCAGTGGTCATTCTGGGAGCTCTCCAGGCCCGACCTGGACGCTGGCAAGCCTCATGTGCCCCAGGTTCCTCTCACTGCAAGGTAATGAAGGAGATAGTCGATGCTAGGAAGGAGGAAAGGGGATCAAGGGCTGGGAGATGCAAGAAGGCTTGCCAACCTCCAGGTAGGGCCTGGAGCTCTCCTAGAACAACCACCGTTCTCCACACTACAGAGATCAGTATCCTTTGGGGAAATGGCTGCTTTGGAGGGCGGACTGGACTGCATGATACCCAACTGAGGACCCGTCCCCACCCAAACCCTGTCCTCCCCAGGCTCCACTCCTGAAATCTCCATGAATCTCCTTGTGGGCTCCAACTGTAGACCATCTTGGAATTATAGCACACTGTTATTATTAATGTTATGTTATTGGTTGTGATTGCGATTTTATTGAATTTTATTGAATTTTATGTATGGCTTAGGCCTCTGTAAGCCGCCCTGAGCCCGTTCGCGGGGTAGGGCGGGGTAGAAATACCCGAATAAATAAATAAATAAAATAAATGAATCCTCCTAACCTGGAGAAGAAGAGGAAGAGGAGAAAACTGGATTTATACCCTGCCCTTCACTACCTGAAGGAGTCTCAGAGCGACTTACAAACTCTTTTCCCTTCCCCTCCCCACAACAGACACCCTGTGAGGCGGGTGGGGCTTGAGGGAGCTCTCGCGAGAACTGCCCTTGATAGAACAGCTCCAAGAGAACCTGTGACTGACCCAAGGTCCAACCAGCGGCTGCATGTGGAGGACGAGTGGGGGAATTCAACCCCGGTTCTCCCAGATTAGAGTCCGCGCACTTAACCACGACACCAAACTGACAAACCTAACCCCGGAGGACCGAGAGGACAAACTGGGGGGGGGGTCTTAGTTTGAAGGTAATCGTCCCTCCACAGGCCCCGCCCTCGAGCCTCTAGGAATTCCCCAGGTGGGGCAGGAACGCACAGGAAAGGAGTTCCGGCTGGCTTCAGAGTTAGACTCACCGGCGGAAGTGATCATGGTGCCGGCGTGGCGTGGCCGGCTCGGTGCAGCGGCGGTTGGCTTGTCGCTGGCAGCGCGGCGCCCCTCACAATAGCAGTCCGTGACCAAGCGCGTTCGCCGCTTCCGTCGCGTCCTCAAGCCACCCCGGAAGTGACGCGTAATGACCCAGCCGGCGACCTCGCCCTCCCCTTAGGGCCCTTCTCCCTGGCAACAGAGCC
>NW_015175460.1:0-6602 GCF_001447785.1 Gekko japonicus
AGAGCAGCAGAGAGAACTGAGAGAACAGAACAAGAGCAAGAGAGAAACTCTCTCATAGGGAATGACCAGTTATAGGCCAATTCCAGTCACAATCAGCTGTGGCCATGCAGCCAACTGCGAGTGGGCAGGGGAGGTGGCCAATTCTTAGTTGTCATGGGTGCAAGTGGGGATAGGCTGGACGTTTGGAGACTCCCTCTGCAGTCAGGTGACCCCAAACTCCAGTCTCCCCATCGGCTACGTGACTTTTTGCACGCTGGCCTAGCTTCCAGCATGGAAGTGTGAAGAATGTGGGTTTATGGCATGCAATTGAGGCCATGGGGCCCACCATTTGGCTTGTAACAGGAAACAAGGCATAGCCTGTTATCAGAAAGATATCACAGGAGAATGCAGGAGACATGTAGAAATCAATATTTCTATACAGTCCCTACCTGTTGTTCTTGCATACGATGCCTCCCCCTATGGCGTTGGCGCATTTCTAGGCCACCTTCTTCCTGACGGCCAGGAGGTCCCCATGGCTTACTACTCCCGGACTTTGACGGCCGCCAAGCGCAATTATGCGCAGATAGACTGGAAGGGGTTGGCGATTGTGGTGGGGGTGAAAAAGTTTCACAACTTTGTGTACTTTGTGTCCTTTCACTATTGTAACTGACCACAAGCCTCTTCTCAGCTTGTTTGCGGCTGATAAGCAGACACCCCAGGTTCTCTCGCCCAGGGTTCTCCGGTGATCCCTCTTCCTGGCTGGCTACAATTACCAAAGTTATAGAAAGAACCAGGGAAACGTGTATATAATGCAATGGATACTATATTGAAGTTTTATACAAAGTGTAAATTAATTTTTAAAGTGCTTAATTCATAAATGTATAAAATATCACCTATTAAATCATACATAAGAATCTCATATTATAAACAGATCACAGTACATTAAGAGAATCACAATACATCAATATATTAACGAAGCTTCTGGCTTGAGTCTTCGTTTCACTCCTAAACTTCCTCAGAAGTAAATTCTCTTATGACTTCCTCAGAAGTAAATTCTCTTATGACTTCCTCAGAAGTAAATTCTCTTATGACTTCCTCAGAAGTAAATTCTCTTATGACTTCCTCAGAAGTAAATTCTCTTATGACTTCCTCAGAAGTAAATTCTCTTATGACTTCCTCAGAAGTAAATTCTCTTATGACTTCCTCAGAAGTAAATTCTCTTATGACTTCCTCAGAAGTAAATTCTCTTATGACTTCCTCAGAAGTAAATTCTCTTATGACTTCCTCAGAAGTAAATTCTCTTATGACTCATTTTGCATTTAGTTCCAAATAGGAAACAACAACCTTCATATCAGGTTCCAGTCCAATCTGCTGCACGCTATGAAATGCTAGAATAGCGTGCAGCAGACTGGACTGGAGCCTGAAATGAAAGTTGTTGTTTCCTATTTGGAACATAAGTTTTGATAAGCAGAGAGAGAAAAAACCTTGGAAAATAAAAGAGACGACACTCACTAAATGCAAAATGATGATGAGCTGTTGGCGCTCAAGGGTTGTCTCCTGTGGGGCGACAGGGTCATAGTTCCACACGCCCCGTGACAACGGGTCCTCCACACTCTCCATGAGGTGCATCCGGGAATTGTGAGGATAAAGGCTATGGCCCGGAGCGACGTTTGGTGGCCAGGAATCAACGCCGAGATTGAGGCCTGGGTGAGGAGATGCCAGACCTGCCAGGCGGTCCGCCCAAACCCGCCTAGCGTGCCAACCCAGTCGTGGGAGTCTACACACAAACCTTGGTCCCGGTTACATATTGACTTTGCCGGGCCCTTCCAGGGGCTGTTATTCCTAGTAACAGTAGACTCCTACTCCAAATGGTTGGAGATCAGCCACCTCCGTGAAGGCTGCCATACACCTACTCTGCTGGATCTTCTCAACCCATGGGCTGCCGGACACGATTGTATCCGACAACGGGACTGCCTTCACATCCGCGGAGTTCCAGGATTTCCTACAGTGGAACCTGATCCGGCACATAAGATCACCATTCCACCCCACAACCAATGGTCAAGCAGAGAGGATGGTTCGCACAACAAAGGAAGCCCTCAGCCAGATCACGGATGGGGACTGGGAGTTCCAGCTCACCTGCTTCCTACTGACTCAGCGGATGACACCCAACCCTGTCACCGGCCGCTGCCCAGCCGAATTGCTGATGGGCCGGCGTCCCACGATCCTGTTGGACCGCCTCCACCCAGACCGGGCACCGGACTCAAGGCGTCTGATGGTACAAAGGGACGCTCCGTGGGGGTTCTTTCTGGGCGACCCTGTGTTCATCCAGAACTTTGGAAGAAGGTCCTCCTGGATTGCAGGCTGGGTAGTCCGAGTCACCGGCCCAGTCTCCTATGAGGTCTCTACAGAGGATGGCAAACTACTAAAAAAACACATTGACCAACTTCGGCGGCGACAGCTCCCGGAGGCTGAAGAACAACCCCAGCTCAAGGGTCCAGGACTCTATGCGCCACTGGCCAGCACTCGACCCGAACTCCCACACACAGGTGCGCCCCCACTAGTCGAGTCCCCGGCCACACCACCAGGAACCGAGGAGCTGCCACCACCCTCAATGCAACCAGAAACGGTCAGCCAGCCAGAGGCGGCCGTAAGTAACCCCGTGCCAGCGCCCCGGTGTTCCCTCCGAGAGCACAGACCTATCTGAAGGACTATGTAACATAGGTTGGATCTAGACTAAGGGGGGAGGGGTGTTATGTATGCGGACCGCCACCAAGGGTCCGCGGCTAAAGCAGGAGCTTGGTCCCCAAACACAAAGGGGACCTAGGATCCTAGTCCACCGGGAGTCCACCAATAGGACCCTTGGTGGGAGATTCAAACCCGCCAATGGGACAGAGGTGTGCCGGGTGGAGTGTATATAGTTGGCCTTGGAAGGCCATTTTGGTGTCTTCTTGTGAAGTACAATAAACGCGTCTGAACGCATGTCATGAGTCCTCCATGAGTCGAACCCAGTACTTTACAACGAGGAAGCAATTTTTCTGTTCAAACTGTCATTAAACAGAGTTTCAAATAAAACAGGTCTTAATCCTGTACTTTGTACAAAACTTTGCTTCATCCTTAAAAAGAAGAAAGTTGACGTCATAGCAAGTAACCATCTGGCGTTAGATCAAAACTGACATGGCACAAATGGAACCAAGGAATTCAGGTCCCAGCTACAAGATCTGTGCCTCTACTGGTATTGTGAACAAACACATAAGCAGTTGATTTCTTATACTGGTTCTTTGTTGATCTTATGCTCTGAATTTTGATGCAGTTTGGCTATAATTGCTTCCAGCTGTATAACCAGAATATAACCAGCTGTATAAACAGAAGCAACATTACAGCATTGCAGGCCACTCAAGGATTTTCCCCAAAACTCTATGGTAAAAACCCCCACAAAATTTCAAGGAAATCCTGGAGCATCCCACGATGCAGTGACACCACTTCTAGTTACCCAGTCAGAAGATACATTGCAGTGTCAAAGGATCCCCACCCTATCGAGTGACAGCAAAGGATTGAGGCTGAGAGGCTGCTAGATCAGGAAATTTGGCTCTCTAATCCTAGATCCAAGTATAAGCAACTTTTTTGGCCCAAATGCTAAGAAAAACACAACTGTAAAGATATATCAGCAAATAAAAGTGTGGAGGAGGAGACAGATGAGAACACTGGGAAGAAACTGAACCCCACTGGTACTGCCAGCACCTCAAGGCCTTGCCTTGGAGTTGGACCTGGCCAGTGGCTGCCTTGTTCCAGGACAGGCACAAACCGTGCCTTTAATTTTCTTCCACGTTGCCAGACCCAGCGGCACCACAGGTGCCTCGGAGGTCTCCCAGATCACTTGGGAGGAGAATTGGTCCTTCTTGCTGCTGAGCAAAATTGTCTAGCATGCCACTGTTTGGCACATGCACTAGAGGCTGGCAACCAATGCGCCCTCTAAGCTGTGGAGTCTTGTGAGCAAAAATTCTACTTTGTGAGCTACTGGTATTAAAGTTGTGAGCAAGCGATTTGGCTGCTGCATGAATTAGTTTGCTCTGGAGCCATCCTTCCTGACCTAAGACAAAACTGTGTGAGCTAGAGGCTTAAAAACTGTGAGCTAGCTCACACTAACTCAGCTTAGAGGGAACGCTGCTGGCAACCCCTGCCTTAGATTGTCTGTCATGAGCTTCCATCCCTCATTTTAGAGTCTTGAGATTAACATGTAAGAACCAGGATTCTGTAGAACAAACAATTGCTTGTGGCTAAATTTGGGTATCTTTCAGGGTTAAGACTTGAATACGACAAGTAGACCAGCAACATTGGGTTTATTAAGTTCATTTTTTTAATGGTATAACACAGTGTCTAAAAGTCAGCCTTTTTATATAGTCACTCTAAACTAATTTGGAAAAGTTTTGCAAAAAATGACAGGGTAACCAAAAAGGTTGGGAAAAAGAGAAAAAACCTTATATATGGAATTATCACTAAAATTATATTCCAGCTAAAACTAAAATTATATTCTAGAAACATTAATCAATTTATAAATTTAAAAAACTGTATATCAAAATATATCAATCTTTGGTTACTTATATCGGACTCGACTGTGCGACTGAACAACAACAAATAAGTAACTTCCTCTAGTGTAAAAAACCTTTTTAGTAAAATTGTGCTTATGCACACCTACAAACGTCTTTACTAAGACTAGGTACAATTATAAATTACATAAAATACATGTAAACCAAACACTGTGAGGCATTCCTCAGTGGTTTCCATCTGTACAATATATACCATATAGCATTTTTGTTAAAATTAACAACATGCCTGAACAAAGCACTGAACATCCAGATGTAAACATTTTTCTATGGACTAAGTATCTCTCTTTGCAATGTTTTTTGCTGATCTGCCTTATAGAGAAATTTGGACCTTTAACATCAACCACCTGGATAGTTATCTCCAATGGTTCTAATTAACAACAAAGAGATATCCAGTTCATGTAAATATATATATGCATGTATGTATGTATGTACGTTCAGTGCTTTGGCTAGGTATGTGATCATTTTAACAAAACCCCTGACCTGGATATCCCAGGCTAGCTGAATCTCATCAGATCTCAGAAGCTAAGCAGGGTTGGCACTGGTCAGTTTTTGGAAGGGTGACCACCAAGTAAAGCCAGGGTCTTTATGCAGAGGAAGGCAATGGTATACCACCTCTGAACATCTCTTGCCTTGAAAACCCTGTGGGGTTGCCATAAGTCAGCTGTGACTTAATAAGCAAGCTGGCAAGAGTAACACCATTTTAAAGTGTGCTCTTGTACATGAAAGCTTAAACACTGAATTAAACTTTGTTGGCCTTAAAAGTGCCACTGGACTCAAACTTTGTTCTGCTGCTTTAGACCAACATGGCTACCCACCTGAAGCCATTTTAAATCTTAAACACTGTTGTACTTTAACATTTAACTAAAGTACAAAAATGGAGCTGCGGTGGCTCAAGTGGTTAAGACGCTGAACTGCAGGCTGTGGAAGGTCAGTAGTTCAGCAGTTCGAGACCCGGGTGCTGCATGATGGAGTGAGCTCCCATCTCTAGTTCCAGCTCCTGCCAACCTAGCAGTTGGAAAGCAAGAAATTGCAAGTAGATAAATAGGTACCACTTCAGTGGGAAGGTAACAGCGTTCCGTGCGCCTTGGTGTTTAGTCAAACCGGCCACATGACCACGGAAAAGTCTTCGGACAGCGCTGGCTCTTCAGCTTTGAAACGGAGATGAGCACCGCAACCCTAGAGTCGGATTCGACTGGCTTTCGAGCAAGGGAACCTTTTTAAAGTACAAAATAGGATGTGGCAAACTGGGTAAGAGGGCAAGATGTCTAGACATAGCTGATTAAGCAAAGCTGTTGTCTGGGAAAAGGAAACTGTTTTGCAAGGTGTATAGAAACTCATAAGTATTCCGGCAGAAGCCGAAAACTAGTTGCAAGTAGGTAAATGGGTACCCACCCTTAGTAGGGTGGGGGGCACCCTGCCTGACCTGGTGGTCGACAGCGGAGAATGGCGGAATGGCGGAAATAGCGGTGGCGGAGAGCGGCGAGACATCAGCCCTGGAGATCGGAGGCGGCGTGGCGCAGTGGACAGCGGCGGCAGCAGCAGCAAAGCTGCGGCGACCAATGGAGCGATCCCTGCTGGCCAGAAAAGGAGGAGAAATCTGGACGGCCGCTGCCGAGACAGGCGCACGATGACGTCAGACGCTGGCGTAAAAGCAGAAGCCGAAAAGGACGTCGCTGGACCAGAGGAAGGCGGAGCCGTGCGCCCAAAGGAAGACCTGCCGCCGAAATGGGGCCCGCCGGGGACAAGCGAAGTACCAAGCCGAGAAACGAGCATGCCATTCCACCACCAGAGGGGTGCCGGTAGGAAACCCCACCCCTACAAATTCTGTGGCCCTAGCTAGGATGAAACTATGTGATTAGCACCACATGTAAGCCGCTCAGAGACCCCCTGAGAAGGGGGTTCAAGCGGGATATAAAGCCTAAAGTTAAAATAAAAAAAAAAATGGGATTATAAAACGGAGCTGTTGTTCCATAAATGGTTGTGGATAGTTTTTTGATAGCCAAATCCATTGGCTGGGTG
>NW_015175460.1:7060-53868 GCF_001447785.1 Gekko japonicus
ACATTGTATGGTATATATTGTACATATCTAACCACTGAGGGATGCCTCACAGTGTTTGGTTTACTTGTATTTTATGTTATCGATAATTGTACCTAGTCTTAGGAAAGATGCTTGTGTGTGACAGCCCCATGACTACAAGTGCAATTTTACTAAAAATGTCTTATTACACTAGGGGAAGGTACCTATATATGTAACCAAAGACTGATGTATTTTGATGCACAGTTTTTTAATATTTATAATTTGATTTAAATTTTTGGAATATAATTTTAGCTTTTTAAAAGTGACAGAGATAATTCCATATATAAGTTTTTCTTTATTTCTTTTTTCACTCTTTTTGGTTACCTGGTCTGCTCTGGGTTGAAAATTTTCTACCCCCTTTTTTTTTTGTTTTCTCTGTATGGTAAAAATGACAACAGCAAACAAACACACAACCCCTTAAATAGATAGATAAATAGGAATGTGGCGTGGAACTCACACAGGTTGATGGGAAGAAGAATCATATTACATGGGCATATAGTGTTTCTGGAACACAGAGAGTAGGAATAGTTCATAGGAATTGAGGAATGAATTTGGAAATGCATTAACAGATGCCGGAACTGGAGACTGAATTTGCACAAATGGAACTAGTGTGCTTGGCGCTTACAGTCACTCTGGGGCTTCACTGGATTGAGAAGGATGTAACTCTGCTCAGGTTTGCACCGTTAAGTCTTCCCAAGGGAACCAGTCCTGCAAAGACGATTAAGAGCTTCCCACTATTTAGGGTGTGTGGTAAAAAAATAAAAATAAAAAGCCTGAGAACCACTGGTTCCCACAGGAGTCTTTACTCCATCTCACGGCCTCAGGCCCCAGGCATACTAAATCCTCCTCTTTTTTTCTAGTAGTGGTTACCATCCCTGCTTACAACTCTTAAGAAATTTTCTTTTGAGCTCACCCTCCTCCAGTTCATTCCTGCCAACTTGCACCACCTCCTGATAAATGTAGTGTGTACATTTAACAAACACACACACATTTTTCTCACCAGCATTCCCCAAGCAGCACCAATATTTCCAGAGACCATGCAGCTAGCATGAGTTCCTTTGTGAAAATATAAAGGAGGAGGAAGGAACCCAGTGCTGACTGGGACCTCCAAGCCACAGATGAAACCAGTATATGTATGGTTCCCAGCTCAAGGTTAGGAAATTCCTAGATATTTTGAGGGAGGAGCCTGAGGAAGGTGCGGTTTGGGGAGGGAAGGGACTTCAGTGAGGTACAGTGCCATAGAGTCCATGTAGTATTGTGAATAACAGGAAACATCAGCTTTCCTTCAACTTAAAAAGGGTATTTTTATTTAGCTCCCTGACCCATTCTCTCTCTCTGGCTGGGCCTTCTTTTAGTCAGCCTCTCACGGCCACTGGAGGGTCTACGCCAGGAGCCCAGGGCGGGCTTGACACAGGGTGCATGTTGGGAGGAGGGGAAGGGAAAGGATTTTGTAAGCTGCCCTGAGACTCCTTTGGGTAGTAAAGGGCAGGGTATAAATCCAATCTCCTCTTCTTCTTTCTGTTCCCTAGTTGTCAGGCCCCTGTGCTCACCTGACTTTCCCGACACCTCAGAAAGTCTGGTATTTACTGATCCTACCGGTTTCACAGCACTTCTGCAGGTGTCCAATTGTTCTCTTGTGGGGTGAAGCCTTTTGGGAAGTCAGATCAGTCACTTCCGGTTTTGCTGCCATTTTTAAAAACCTTTTAGCAATGAATGCATAAGTGGTTATTCGCCCAAGGCTTGTTTAAAACCACTTAGGCAAGCCCAGGAGTGAGTGGGCTAGGCCGGGCAGGACAGTGGACAGGGAGGTGCAGCTGCTGGTGGCAGGGCTGAGGCTGCGCCCGATGATGCTGTCGACAGAGAAAAGCTGAGCACCAGGCCCAGTGGGTCCTGGTAAGCAAAGCAGACAGTGCTGCTCAGGTCCGGCAGTGGGGCAAGTAGGACGGCAAAGAGAGGCGAGGCAGACACACAGGGTTCGAGTGGGAGGCCAGCAAGAAGGTGGCGGCGGGCCCGATGCTGTGGAAGAGCTGCCGGTGGCCATGGTGATCAGTGTGACATCTGATCACAACTCTCCCAAACACCTGGCTGGAGGGGGAAGCCCCGCCCCCAAACAGCAACACAATGACATCACGCAGAAGTGACATAATCACATCAGCGATGTTGCATGGCGACTAGTGTTCCCTCTAAGCTGAGTTAGTGTGAGCTAACTCACAGTTTTTTAGCCTCCGGCTCACACATTTTTGTCTGAGCTCTGGAAGGGTGGCTCCAGAGCAGACTAATTTATGCAGTAACCAAACTTTTTGCTTACAACTTTAATGCTAGTAGCTCACAAAGTAGAACTTTTGCTCACAAGACTCCACAGCTTAGAGGGAGCATTGATGGCGACACTCTGCTTTTGGGGCAAAACTCCATGGTTTGAGCCATGGTAGCCTCTGCAACAGGGCAGCTTTGACATTCTGCCACAGGGAGGCTCAGAAGGCAAGGAGGTAGCTGGTGAACCTGAGAAAAGAAGCAATGTCTATCTGGGCTAGGGTTGCCAGGTCCTAGCTGGCTGCCGGCAGGGGGTCTCCTGGGCGCAGTAGGCATATCTTTTGCCCTCAAAACCATAGAGTTTGCTCAAACCCTAGAGTGTCACCCCTGACGGCAGCAACATGATGATGTCACGTGCAGGTGACATCATCATGCTGGTGCCAGTGCCGCGACGGGGGTGTGTGTGTGGATGGCAATCTTAATCTGGGAACGAACAAGAAACCACTGTGATCGATGACAATGACACATTTAATAAATTTTGCATTGAAACAAAGTCCAACATTATTCATAATCTCAATTTTACATTAAAACAGAGTCCAACTTATTCATTTTCTCAACTGAGTCCAGCATTTTCCTCTCTTTACTCGATGAGTACACCGGTTTTTACACTCATTTCAAAGGTCTTCCTCAAGAGTAATCTTATAGAGTTCTTATAGAGTTGGAAGGTGTTTTCTTCTATGAATTATCAGTTCCATTGCATTTCTTGAATAGGAGCAAGGCAATAATTTAAATATCTATTCGTAGCAGCCAGTCCATAATCTTAATCTGGGGCCAGGTGGGTTAAGGCAGGGCACGGCTAAGGAGAGCAAGAGCTGGCTAAGGAGCAGGGAACAGAGGAGGAGGAGGGTGGCGCTGAGGCTATACAAAAGAAGGAAGGGAAAGGGGAGGAGGTTGGCTGGAGGGAGAAGGTGCAGGAGTGGAGACAGAAAGGGGAATCCAAACCAGCCACGAGAAGAAGGGGAAAGCAGAAGAAACCAGAGAGCGGGAGAGGAGTTGGCTCAAGGAGAGTCCAAGGCAAAGAGGCGGGTTGCAGCATTTCGGCTCTTCTCCTTTGTAACGTCGTGTAACCCTGAGGTATGTGAAGTTTAGGATTACCAGCTCCAAAAGTAGAGCCCGTCTTCCAAAGCTGCCATTTTCTCCAGATGAACTGATCCCTGTCACCTGGAGATCAGTCGCAATCCCAGCCACCGGCTGGAAGTTGACTACTCAAGTAGGGTTGCCAGCCTCCAGGTGGGGCCTGGAGATCTCCTGCTTTTACAACAGATCTTCTCCAGCTGACAGGGATCAGCTCCCCTGGAGAAAATGGCTGCTTTGGAAGGCGGACTCTATGGCATTGTACCCTGCTGAGGCCCCTCCCCTCTCTAATCTCCTCTCTTTCTTGGATTCATCCCCAAAGTCTCCAGGTATTTCCCAATCTAGACCTGACAACCCTAAACTCAAGGCACTGGTTTTGGATTCCAACCTAGTGCTGAGAATAATTAGTTCCTGTAACTCTGATTTCAGACTCTTTTTCAGTGAGCTGGCCTGCCATCTTCCTGGAGATTTTGGAGTGGAGAGGTTAGGGGAGGGGGGCAGGACATAAGTGAGGTATAATTCCATAGAGTCCACCCTCCAGACCAACTCTATAACCACACCTTCAGGTGCTTGGATTGGTCATCTTCCAATAAAACAACTTGTGCAAGGAAGTAATCATCATCATCATCATCATCATCATCATCATCATTGTATGGCAGTGGGAGTAATATAGCCAGGAGATCCAAAGATTGTCTGGCAGCCTGAAACTCTAGCTATTTCTGTGGCAAGCTAGGTTTGTTTTTTTGGGGGGGCTGTGACTGACCCAAGGTCACCCAGCTGGCTTCATGTGGAAAAATGGGGAATCAAACCCAGTTCTCCAGGTTAGAGTCTGCCCCTGTTAGTCACTACGCCAAATCGGCTCTCACAAGGAAGCAGTGACTGTCTTGGTGCTTCCAAGACCCCATGGTCCCCAGGCATGGTTCTCCTGCCCCCAGAGGACATCACACTCTGTCATGCATCTCCCTTCTAGAAGAAGAATAAAAAGTAAGTAAACTTGCACCATTGGATGGTGTAGGAATGACTTCCTTGCATCACACCCTCAAAAATCTCTCTGCCTTTGGACAGAAAATTGAGTATTACAGAAACAACAAACTGAGATGGCCTTTCTGGTTACCTGCCAGATCCTGTGACCCACATGGGCTCTCCTCTGCTCACTGGATCTCAGGTGTTGGAAGGAAAGGCATTACTGCCAGTGGCCTGTGTGCACTCTCTTGCTCTTTCTCTCCCTCAAGGAGACGGGTGGCCTGAACACAGACTGCTTAGGAATGGATGGGATGGGAGGGTATCATCAGTGTTTGCTTGGCCTCTCGGTGACATGCAAATAAAAGAAATAATTTCCCTATGGCACCCAAAGGCTGAATCAACAACATCAGCCCTGCCCCCCCCCACTTTTCAGGCAAAGGGCTTGTTTTCACAAAGCAAAAGGCCTTACTCCTGCACAAACAGTGCAGCCAAGATACAAGGACGAGGAGGGGTAAGAGCTTGGCGACTGCAGATAACTTAGCGACTGACTCATGCGTGGCAGAGAAATGCTCATTACTCGGGGAACAGCATGCTCCTTCGTGGCACTATAGAATTACCACCTCAGCTGAATTTAGCCTGATTCAAATATATCAAAATACCAACAGTTAACTTGGTATTTCACAGCCTGGCCTCGCAGATGAGTGGCAACGGAACTTCTGTGAGCTCCCCCAACATTCCTTTGAGGGGAGGATGAATTCCAGGCCTAGCAAAAGCCACTGGACAAATCACAGAATTGCCACTTCTGGGTTGGGAAATACCTGGAGATTTGGGGGGGGTGGAAGGGTTTGGGGAGGGGCAGGATCTCAGTAGGGTATAATTTCATAGAGTCCACCCTCCAAAGCAGCCATTTTCTCCAGGGGAGCTGATCTTTGTCATCTGGGGATAAGTTCTAATTCCAGGAGATCTCAACACTCCACCCAGAGAAAATGCAGGCTTCCCAAGTACTTACCGTGATTCGGCGGGGGACACAGACGTCCTAGCAGGATCATTTCTGCGGGGACAACAGACGTGCCGCACCATGCCATCGCCAGGAAGTGACGCCGGGTGACGCTCTGGCAATGGGGCTGGAAACTCGATGGTACCATCGAGTTTTCAGTCCCATTGCCAGAGCGTCGCCCAGTGTCACTTCCTGGCAACAGCATGGTGCGTTACAGGGAGAAATGGTCTGGCCGGGGAGCATGTTTCCCCCGCCAGATCACAGTAAGTACTTGGGAACCCTAAGAAAATGGCTGCTTTGGAGCCGGATAGATTCTATGGCCTCATACCCTGCTGAGGCCCCTTCCCTTCCCACACCCCACCCTCCTCAGGCTCCACCCCCAAAGTTTCCAGGTAGTTCCCAACCCAGAAGTTGCAACCCGATTCAACTCCCTGTCCTCCGCTGAGTTTATTGTCAACATTTCTTAAAGAAAAGTTTCAAGAAACAAACTCTTTACTTTATTCAGTGGGGCTCAAGGCAACATAGACAGCCTTCCCAAGTAAAACAGCTTCCTAGGTCTCTGCTAGCTTCCGTATGCTACAAATGTTACCAAGGCTAGTCAAACCCAATGAAATATAATTTATTTTCTTCATGGAGGTACATATTTGTCAAGAACCACAAAGGGCTAAAGTTCTCAAGCTGATAGTTGCCATATTGCTTGGAAATCCAGGAATTATTCACCACCACCCCCTCCCCAGCATATGCAGCCATTGGCTCCCCTAAGATCATTTCTCTTCTCTAGCTGTCCATTAGTCTGATGTGCCTTAAGTGACTCTGGACAATTCACCACTTCAGATTCCGGTTTGCATGTGTAAAATCGGAATAAGAGCGACCTACCTGATAAAGCTACGTCCTTGTGAAGCACCTTAAAGCTTCATGGCATACTGTGAGGCATGATATTGGCTCTGAGAGAAACCCTGTTGCCGTGACACTGTCCCCTGGACTATGACGCTTACAAATAGGAATTTGACTCATACACTTCCTCATTCACTTTCTTCAGCAAAAGAGCAGGCTCCAAGGTGCAGCACGCTCCTACACTTTCACACTGCACAAATATTAACAGAGTTGTTATGTTAGCACTCTCCTCCAGAATATGGTCCTCACTCCTCAGAGAGCATTTGCTGATGCTAAGCAGAGCTAGATCTGTTCAGGGTCTATATAGGACACCTCCTGGGAACGGTGGAGTACACGGATTGGGTCTGGTGTCCCCACCTTGAGTAACAGTCTGGTCTAAGTTGCCTGTTCTCCTCAGTCCCCATGTGCACCATGTCTAGGGTTGCCAGTCTGCAGGTGGCTGGAGATCTTGCAAAATGGCAACTGGTCTCCAGGTTACAGAGATCAGTTCCCCTGGAGAAAATGTCTGTTTTGGAAGGTGAACTTTATGGCATTATACCCCTCCTGTCCCCAAACCCTGCTCTCCCCAGGGTAGGGTTGCTAGCCCCCCCCCCCCCCCGCCGTGGGACTTTCACCTTTCTCAGGGGCTCCTGCCCACCACTGGCCAGCTAATCAATGGGGGAAATCCCACCCCCCCAACTGCCACAACCTGCACAACGTCCCCAGTGTGATGATGTCACATGGAAGTGATGTCATCACACTGGGGACGTTGTGTGGTGACACTCCAGTATTTTGGGCAAAACTCTATGGTTTGTGTAATTAAGAGATAATTTAATTAAACTTAATTAACTTTAAATATGCTTAAGTACCTTAGCTGACCCCTATGAAATTTAACCCCCCCCCCAAAAAAATTCCTGGCTACAGGCCCGCCCATATCCTGATCTGACACTGGAGATTTGGCAGTAGTGCCTGGGGTGGGGAGGGAATTCAGCATGGATGTGATTGCCATACAGTCTGTTCACCAAGGCTGCCATTTCCACTAGGGGAGCTGATCTCTGTTGACAGCAGATCAGTTGTAATTTCAGGAGAATTTCAGAACCCTTCTGGAGGGCAGCACCTCAACTACTTCACCATATAGTTCCTCTTGGTTTCTTTTTCGCAGCTAAATCCAAATCCTGGGGATCTGATTATGAATGCCCCCCAAACACGTATTCTTTGGTTTCAGCCTTCGGTCTCAGCCTTTGTTTGAGACCTTGGAAAGCCGCTGAAAGTAGAGACATCACCCTGCCAACAAAAGTCCGCATGGTCAAAGCAATGGTATTCCCAGTAGTCATGCATGGCTGCAACAGTTGGACTATAAGGAAGGCCGAGCGCCGAAGAATAGACTCTTTTGAACTATGGTGCTGGAGAAGACTCTTGAGAGTCCCTTGGACTGCAAGAAGAACAAATCAGTCAATCCTAAAAGAAATCAACCCTGACTGTTCCCTGGAAGGCCAGATAATGAAACTGAAGCTCAACTACTTTGGCCACCCAATGAGAAGGGAGCACTCACTGGAGAAGACCCTGATGCTGGGAAAGATTGAAGGTCAAAGAAGACGGGGACGGCAAAGGATGAGATGGTTGGACAGTGTCATCGATGCAACGAACAGGAAATTGAGCCAACTTCAGAGGACGGCGGAAGACAGGAGGGCCTGGCTGTGGTCCATGGGGTCGCGAAGAGTCGGACTCGACTGTGCGACTGAACAACAAAAATAAGAACGAACGAACTCCAGCCACCAGATGGCGCCGCGGTCGCCAGCCCCGCAGAAGGAAATGCACAGGAAGAGGCGCTCTAGGCGCCGGCAAAAACGAAAGAGGCTTCTTCATGGTGCTTGGAAGAGAAGCGAGAGCGGAAGTCGGACGCCGGGCAGCGGTAACTTGGAAACGTTAGAGGGGCGGGAGGGAGCGGCTTCTGCTAGGAAAAAGGGTTTTCGAGGACTTGTCCTTTCACACGTAGGGAGGGGGTAAGCGGGTGGAAGCTGAATTTACTGCAGTTCCACCTTCCCCGGGAAAGTTCTCTGGGAGATGTAGAGCGCTTTGGGTTTTCAGAAACAGCACAAGGGCTCAACAGATTCCCTGGGTGGAGAAATAGAGTATATCCTGGGGGAGAAGGGTGCTTCATACGTACATACACACGTATGTATGTATACCGGAGTAATAAGCCCAAAATCAGACTAGGAAACAGTAAATACGTTCGGGGAGCCGGGGGACAGTTTTCGTTCTCACGTAACACGTGTTTAAGCGGTTAGTTGTCAGCTGATCTTGTAGAGCTCTCTGGCACTAGAGGCGGAAACTCCTCTGCCAGTGAGTCAGAGTAGATAATGCTAATCTTGATAGACCAGCGGTGTGACTCAGTGCAAGGCAGCTTCGTGTTTTGTAGCGCAACTCACAGTCAATGCTCCCTCTAAGCTGTGGAGTCTTGTGAGCAAAAATTCTACTTTGCGAGCTACTGGCATTAAAGTTGTGAGTGAGTGATTTGGCTACTGCCTGAATTAGTTCGCTCTGGAGCCATCCTTCTTGAGCTAAGACCAAAATGTGTGAGCCGGAGGCTAAAAAACTGTGAGCTAGCTCACACTAACTCAGCTTAGAGGGAACACTGCTCACAGTACGATCTGCCCCCCAGAAGTTTACATTGTTTTGAGTTCAGTGGGGCTTATTTCCAAATTGTTACGAACAGAATTGCAACAGGTGTTTACTTCAGGGTCTCTGAACACTGTGGAACCCTACTTTTGAGCAAACTGCATAAGATTAGGCTGTGATTTAAAAAAAAAAAGTAAAGGCAAATTTACGTAAGGTTGGGAATGGTGGTGGAAAGTGCCATCAAGTGGCAGCTGGCTTATGGTGAGCATGTAGGGTTTTCAAGGCAAGAGATGTTCAGAAGTGGTTTGCCATTGTCTGGCTCTCCATAGTCACCCTGGAATTCATTGGTGGTCTCCCCCATCCAACCTGGTTCCAGGATCTGATGAGATTGGGGTGGCCTGGGCTGTCCAGCTCAGGGCAAAGCTAAGCTGAGAATACTGGTGGCTTAGTACACAGGATACCAAGCATCCTTCTGGTCGCATCATTTGGGTTTCTTTGGAATATGATCTGCGGATTTTGTTCCGCTTATGCCGTTCTATAGCAGACTACAAAGGTTCTGTTTAAACAAGAACGGTGTTTCTTTGTGTTCAGCTGTGATGAGCCATGTGCTTTGGGAAACTAATTGCATCTGTTGATCAGAGGTGTAATGACTCTGAACGCAAAGGTTCCTTTTTTAGTTGTCATGACTAGTAACCAGTGATACTCCTAGCATCCATGTTTCATAGTGACTAATCATTTTTTAAGAAGGGTTAGTGGCTATTTCAACATCTCGTGACAATGATTTCCTGAAGCTGAATTATGCATTACGTAAAGAAACCCTTTTATTTGTGGCTGCGTAACTTTGAAATGACTGTGACCTGACAGTTGTGCTCCACCTATATGGGACAAGATGAGTGAGTGTGTACCAGTGCACCAGACAGATGAAGGAACACAGAGGCGAGCAGGGTATGTGTGGTGATGGTGCTTGAAGTGTCTGAAAGAAGGAGAGGAGCTTTAAGAAAAGGGTTCTGGGAGATCCACTCCATGAACTTGCTTCTTCATTACCTGTGCGGATTGTACTTACGGTCATGTGTATCTCATGAGTTAGACATAGCCCATCAAAAAGATCTGGCATGCTTGGGAGTTTTCTCCTGCATTCTCATCTTTTCAGAGAGTTTGACATTAGAGGTCTAAGTATGATCTGGTGGATTTCTCCCCCCCCCCCCAAATCCTCCCTTTTCTTCCCAATGGGGACCCAAAGCAGGTTACGAAATTGTTCTCCCCTTCTCCTGTTCATCCTCACAGCAAGCCAGTGAGGGAAGTTAGGCTGAGAGAGAATGATTGGCCCAAGGTCACTCTGCAAGCTTCCAAGTCAGAGTGGAGTCTCCCAAATCCTAGTCCAACACCATTGAAGCGGCAAATGCTCTTTGGTAGTTCTCCGCATGTTTAAAGTGCCATCAAGGCACAGCTTACTTATGGCAACTCTGTAGGGGTTTCAAGGCAAGAGACACACAGAGGTGGTTTACCAGTGCCTGCCTCTGCATAGTGACCCTGGACTTCCTTGGTGGTCTCCCATCCAAGGACTAACCAAGGATGAGCCTGCTTAGTTACTGAGATATGATGAGATCAGGCTAGTCTGGGCTGTTGAGGTCAAGGTAGATGAAATTTACCAGAACAATAACTAAGAGTTATAGCAGAAGTGAGAAACTAGAGCTCAGATCCCAATGTGGTCATACACTTACTGATTTTGAAATCCCGTATCTGAATGCGGCCTTGCCTAAAAACTTCTCGCGCAAAGACAGCATAGTATGGCTAAGCTAGAAACCTTGTCTTGTGGTGGTTCATGTTGGAAAGCTTAAAGTTTTGTACCTAATGGGGCGGCTGTTGCAGGTGCAGAGTTTTCGCCGTGGAATCCATTTCACATATGCACATATGTGTGTTCTGAGGTGATGCCATCCTGTGAGGACTGTACCATATGCCTTGGCTATATGTTTAAATTGGTGGTTGCTGATTGGTCTTAGGGAAATAACATTTTCTCTCTTTTAGTTTGCAGTCTGTGAAAGGGAAGTGTTGATACGGATAAACCCATGGGCTGATGAGGATACTGACAGTCATTGATAGATGTTGGTCTTGTGCTTTTTTCTTCAAGGAGCAGAGTTTTAGCCTCGTAACAACTGTGCAGTTGCCCAAACCTGCATAATATGCCTCATTGCTGAGTGAAGGTTTGAACCTAGGTTAAACTGAATGAAGTACATAGCAGCAATAATTGATTCATTGTTCTTCTTATCCCTACAGTTGCATCAGAGACCACACTCCCTGGTTCACATCAGCCCATGAATGACCCCATAGCTCTGAGGGAGACAGATCCCTGCGGCTGCTGGACTGTGGCAGGTGGTGCTTCTAGCAGCAGTTCTGGCCCCACAATGCCTCTATGTGCAGAGTTGTCTCCCGGAGTAGCAGAGCTGGAGCTGACCTCCAAACAATCTAGCTTGAGGGAAAGAAAGAATTCTCGTTCTGGGACTGGCTGTTTGGGGAGTAGCACAAGCAGTCCTGCCAAACAGGGCAAGATTGACAGGGCCAACTGTGAAGATGGGGGAGATGGTCAATCTCCTGCCCAAATAAATGAGGATGACGAAGCAGGCTACCAGCAACCAGGAACTGCTGCTGGTCTTCTTTTGGAAGCGACCTTAAGACCTAAGAAACGGAAGCTGGTTCTGCACATTGATTTGAACAACACCATCCTGGTGTCTGATGCAGTGACCAATCAGGACCCCAGGGCAGCTCTGAATTATTACCTGAGTACTGTCACCTGGGGAAAGGTCAACCCTGCAGGTAAGATTTCAGATTACTATATTGTTGGGAGCTTAGATTATGGTAAATGGGCCTTATCTATGGGCTTGGTCTCAAGCGGCATGCCTGGGGGAAGGCAGAGCCCATGACAAAAGGAATGGTAATGTGTTTTAAGGATAGTAGATATTATCACAGTGGTCCATCATGGTTAGGAAATGGCTGTATCCAAGCATTCATCAGGACTTGGAGGGGCCAAGTGTGCATCTTTTTAAAATATATTTTTAATAAGGTTGAAAAAATTGCAATACAACCATTATAAATCTGTTGTACAACATACATATCAAAACGTCTAGCAAGTGTGCCTCTGTGTGTGAAGAAACAGCAGTTCAAAGATGCAGGAGGAGAACAGAGAAGTGGACGTTCACTGCTGTGGGTTTCTCTGTCTTCTGCCCCACACAGTGCTGACTGCTGTGGGTTTCTCTCTGTCTTCTGCCGCACACACACATCTTACCGCTCAGGGAAGCGGAAGGCCCTTTACAATAATGCTGTATCAAATGTTTCCATTTCTGTGACAAGATAGCAGAAGTTCATTAACTGAATGGCGTTGTGGAAGAAATTTGCATCTTATATTTTGCGAACTTGGAAAAAAAAAACCTGTAGATGAAGGTCAAGAAGAAGGGATGCGGGGCACACCAGATATTGCAGCTAATAAGTGTCCAAGAAAGGAGATGGGAACAGGGTGTACTGGAAAAGGTTGTGAGATACTGTGTAGAATGCTGAAGTTCTGTCCAAAGCTGTCTGGCGGGGGGGACCTCTTGCAGGCCCCACTGTGTTTCTGAGTGTTCACCGCATCCTGTTGTCATGTTTAATTCCCCCCCCCCCCCCCCCCCTAGTGGGTGGTTACGCAAAGCAAGAAAATGGGTATTCTCATTCCAAAATCTCAGGTTGCATGAGAGCAATCTCTGTTGGAATTTACTTTGTCATTAGAGGGGTTTTTGGGGTTATACAATATATCCACAAGAAAATGAGCGGTGCGAGTGGGTGGGAGAAATAATATGGAAATGCTGCCCAGCCCTGCAAATTCTCCCCCTCTAATCTCTTGGGGGCTTGAACAGGCAGCTCTGAAGCATTTTCATTCATTACCAGGATTTAAAAGGTTTCCCCCCCTTCTGGTTAATTTCCAGTGCTGTATTTTTCTGTATACCTGGGGAGTCCCCTGAGTAAACGGAGACTCCTCCCTTGTCTGCGGCTGGCCTTGTTAGGCAGCTTCTGTTATCCACACAGGATTATTATTAGATACAGTGATTTGTTTCTCATTTGCCACACACAGTCTGTGCATCCTTTCTTCACAGTTGTATTTTGTTGTGAGGCTCTAGAGTTTTCAGCACTCATCATTTTGTACCTGGGCAAAGTGCAGCGCAACACATTCTTCACCTGTCACATTCATTGGGGTGTGTCATGTGAATATAATGAACATCCCCAGAGGGTGTGTTTGCGATGGAAGCAGCACAACTCCCCGACCCCACAGAAGGCTGGAGCTGGTTCCCAGGTCCTTATTTGTTTTGCATTTGAGACTTATTCGTGAACCCAACCACAAATATTGAGGATAACATAAAAGCTCTGAACCCTAAAATAAGGTTTGGAGCACCACAAATTATACACCCTCACATTCAGGGGACTCTGCCTTCTGAGAAGACACATGCTGTTTCCTGGTCTGAAACCCAGTTCTTGTGCCAGGGCCTGCAGCCATTGCAGTTCCTTAGTCAAATCTTCTTTGTGATACAAGCTTCATGGTGGCAACCCAAATGGAAGAACACTGCCAGAATCAGTGTTTGGACCAGGCACCACTGTATGTCTTCTTGGATGGGGCAGTGTCTGGAGAGGGTGGGGGGGGGAGTGTGATTTGGAGTGGTCCAAAAATTGTTTTGGGGTGCAGCTTGGCCCCCGTGTCCTCACCTCTGTGCTTATCCTGGGGGCACCCCACTGTAAAGCAGCTGGCATAAGAACCAGGCTTTGGACTGGGAGACAGCATATGTCCCCTTGGAGGGCGGAGTCCCCTGAATGTGTGTGTGTGTGGGGGGGGATGATTTGTGGTAGTCCAGAACTTATTTTGGGATTCAGAGCTTTTAAACTACCCTCAGTCTTTGTGGTTGGATTCACAAATAAGTCCCAAATAAGGAATGAATAAGGAACTGGGAACCAGCTTCAGCTTCATCCACCCTGTACTTTTTTCTTTTAAAAAATTACATAAAACTGAGAGCCAGTTTGGTGTAGTGGTTAGGAGCACAGACTCTAATCTGGGAGAACTGGGTTTGATTCCCCACTCCTCCACTTGCAGCTGCTGGTGTAACCTTAGGTCAGTCACAAGTTTTCTCAGAGCTGTTCTCTTAAGGGCAGTTCTTGAGAGAGCTCTCTCAGTCCCACCTACCCCACATGGTGTCTTTTGTGGGGAGGGGAAGGGAAAGGAGATTATAAACCACTCTGAGCCTCCTTTGGGTAGTAAAGGGCGAGGTATAAATCCAATCTCCTCCTCCTCCTTCTCCTCTTTTCTTGTTAGTTATTTGATGGCTGTGTGCTTCTCTGTTGAGCAGCACACCTGTCTGGAGTGCAGACTGGGAACAACAGTTGGGCTTACCTGTGGCAAGCTTAATCTCCATGTGTTGCTGGCCAATGTGTTCTTGGGGGAGCAGGGCCTTGTGGGAGAGCCAGAATCCATTTGGAACAAGTTTAGATCATAAGTACTCCTCCTTAGCATGTATGCAGTGTTTTTACACTGTTCAAAGTACATTCACCTTCCTCAGAGAAACGAAGATCCTGTAAGGCAGACCGGCACAACTATCCTCATATTGGCCTCCCTGGCTGGTTTCCTGTTTCTAATGTATTTGAAGAAAGTTTTATTGTTGTTTTTTACGTTTTTTGCTATATGCTCCTCATATTCCCTTTTTGCCTGCCTGACCTCAGACTTGCATTTTATTTGCCATATCCTGTGTTCCGTTTTATCAGCCTCACTGTGACTAGCTTTCCACTGCTTAAAGGAATTCTTTTTCAAAGTACATTCACCTTCCTCAGAGAAACGAAGATCCTGTAAGGCAGACCGGCACAACTATCCTCATATTGCAGATGGCAGCTTGCTTAAGGGCTCCCTTAGTCAGTTCATAGCAGAGGTTAGATTTGAACCTGGAGCTCTTTGGTTCACAGCTCACCCTCTTAACATCTGAGTATCTTAAACCTGTTTGAAAGGTGAGTCGTGCTTTGTCTGAAGTGACGTGTCCCGCTCCTTGATATCTGGAATGCTGCCTTGCTTGCTTATACTGGCACTCCAGCACGTGGGCTGCGGTGCTGGCGGAACAGCTCCAGCTCTTCCTCCTTTCCCAGCCTGTAGCTGCACGCGTGGGAGAATCTTTGATTTTTGACAGTGGAATTCCCTGCATGGATTCATGTGCCTCCTAATGTAGGCAGTTTGCTGACATTGAACCCCCTAAAAAAAACTGCTGTGCATTTGGCCTAAACTGAAGTAAAGGTTCTGTGAAGATACGAAAGGTTCGTTTTTCTGCTTTTTGAAAGAAAGATGAGTATTAGTGATGCGCCGTTGAGTCAATCCATCGAGCAGTGGCTTTTAAAAAATTAATTGATGTAAGTTTTTAGTCCACCTTTCTTGCTTAGACTCAGGGTGGATATCAAAGCCCGATCTCATCAGATCTTATTAGCTAAGCCGGGCTGACCCTGGCAAGTACTTGGATGGGAGACCTCCAAGGAATGCCAGGGCTGGGATGCAGAGGCAGGCAATTCCAAACCACCTCTCTGAACGTCCCTTAGTATTATGGGACAAAGAAGGGGAAGTCAGCAGGGTATTGTGATTAGAGCACTGGACTGAGACCTGAGTTCAAATCCCTATTCTGGCATGGAGTTCGCTGGGTGACCCTGGGTTAGTCATTCTCTCTCAGCTCAACCTACCTCACAGGATTGTTGTGATGATTAACAGAAGGAGGGAGAAGTGTGTGTGCCACCTAGAGCTGTTTGGTGGAAGTGTGGGATAAAGGCGAGAGAAAAAGAGAGAGGGGGAGAGAGAGAGGTACAGGGAAGCCATGTTTGCCTTGTAACGTGTAGTTCCGTCCTTGGTATCTTGCACCTGTGTCAGTTATATCCATACGGAATTTCTTGTGCCTGTCTGTAGAAGTGTGAATCTGAACTAAAACATTATCTGGCCGTCCAACTCTCTGCTGCAAGGCGGGACCATGTACCTATTATGCCTCCCACGATCCGGATCTCCTTATAGATCAAGCTCCTTTGTTCTCTGGGAAACTAACCTTATCAAAAGGGCTGCCGCATCCTGTATTTCAATGTACATTTGCATATTGTTGATTTCTTCAGAATTGGGTTACGGCTCTCTGTCTCTCTCTCTGTCTCTCTCCATCTCTCCCTCCCATTCAGGCATCAGGGATCCAGACAAACATATATTCAGCTGAAAGGGCTTGACTTCAGGTGCCCTCTGCCTGGACTGCTGCTGTCCACATCAGATATTCATAAATTCCACTTCACCTCCTCCTTTAAAAAAATATATATATGTTGAATAATATTTTGTCCATGCTGTGATTTTTGGCTTCACGGAATCCTCTTGATTCCCTTGGTGGGAGAGAGACAGTGTTTTACTGATGTTACATAGAAGCAATAAAATGAGCTTCACACACGAAAAAAAAAGGTTGTGGAATCAGGAAAAGAGTGGGAAGGGTGGGAAGTCAATATATACAGGGTAATGGAGGCACTGACCCCTGCATTGTTTGCCTTTAAACCCCCCCCCCCACCGTTTATTTATTTATTTGAGTGATTTTTTTTATCCCACCCTCCCCCACAAGCAGGCTCAGGGCAGGGTACGATGCAATAGCCAAACATGTGAAAACCACTTCATATAATTTAATTAAAATCTAAAAAACCCAGTTAAACTGTGCGATGGTGAGATGGTAACATAGGAGCCCAAGGGGTATAACTGTGTGGCTCTGGATGGGCCATCAGGATAATAATTGGGCCCGGCCACCAACCAATAATCCAAGTTGGTATCATAATTTGCATGGCTGGATGGGGCGGGGCTGGTTAGAGGAGGGGAGGCCAGAGGTGTTGAGGCACCCGCCACCTCAGCCAAAGGCCTGGCGGAACAGCTCTGTTTTACAGGCCCTGCGGAGTTTTAATAAGTCCCGCAGGGCCCTGATCTCAGCTGAGAGCATGTTTCACCAGGCTGGGGCCAGAGCTGAAAAAGGTGGATGTCCCCTTGAACTGGGGATTGCCAGTAGATGTTACTCATCCGTGACAGATGAGATCACTGATAATTAGATTAGTGTTGCCTGTGCAGGAATGTCCTGGGGAGAGAAGGAAACCTTTCGTGTACCTAGGACTGACGTGACACTGCAGAAGCTGCTGGCCCAAGTACAAATGTAGGTGCAGGAGAGCAGCATGCGCGTCTGGAGTTTAGCTGGCTTTTCTGGAAGCGGCTTGTCTCTTTGGCAGCAGATGCTGTTGGACCAGAAATGGGCAGCAGAGTTCTGGCTGCACAAACCATTCTGCCGTAGGGGGTCTCTGCCGCTACATGGGTGGACTGCAGGGGCAAGTGGGGCATTCCTCTGTAATAGGGCATGTGCTTTGCACCGAGAAGGTCCCAGGTTCAATTTCTGGCATTTCCAGTTACAAGGCTCAGGGAGCAGGTGATGCAGAAGGCCTTCTGCCTGTGGTCTAGAGAGCATGGTCAGTGCTGACCTTGAGTGACTGAGGCTCTGACTTTTGTATGTGACTTGTTCTTGAGTGTGGGATATCTCTCGTATGGCTGGCCGCTAGATCTTAAGCACAGGTCTGTTCAGACGGTTTGCTGGACTGTGAACGGTTGGCAGAGACAAGGGATTGGATCCAGACTAGATTTTCTGATGGCAGAATGGAACTTTCCTGCCCCCGCCCCCAGTGTAGCCACACTGATCTCTGCAGAATGCTGCTCCCGCGGGATGGGGGACCCTGGAGAACGTCAGGGGCAGGGTCTGCAGCAGGAGGGGGGAATCATTCGAAACTGCCAGTTTGGTCTGCGTCCAGTCCGTGGCATCTAGCACAACTTTAAATTTTGTGTAAATAAGCAAAACAAGTGGAGGCTCAGGCGGGTAAGCCACAGGCAAGCTATGCCGCGACGGTGAGACCACGCTGCTCCTGCTAAAAGCCTTTTGTTCTTACAGCTTTTAAACAGCATTCAAAGTAGAGCCAGGGAAGCTGTTTCTGGTTATAAGGTGTGAAATTTGGGAATGGGAGAAGGAACGCGAGGGGCCGTGGCTGAGTGGGAGAGCATCTGCTCTGTATGCAGAAGGTCCTGGCTCCAGGATCAGGGAGACCGGGTGATGTGAGACCCTGGAGAGCCACTGCCTTGCCTGGGTAGATAATACTGAACTCCATGAACACCCCCAGGGGTCTCATTCAGCTTCAGGCAGCTTCAGGCTGTGTAGGCAGGCAGGGCTCAAGGAAGGGGGTGCAGTGAAATGCGAGAAGAGGGGAGGGGTATTGGGAGCAGCGAGGAAGGAGGGAGCGACCTGTCAGCTGGCCCAGCAAGTGTCAGGGAGGCCCAGGAAGTGTAGGGCAGGGGTCCAAGCCTCCTGTGGTGCCAGCAGTGGCAGAGGGAGATGTTTCCAAAGCAGGGCCCTCCAATCTGCCTTTTCTCTTCCAGGCAAGTGGCAGTGGCTGAGCGAGTCCCCCTCGCTCCTCCCTCCCTGCCCAGGCGCCGTGAACTTCTACTCTCAGTTCGGCCGCGACACCGCCTTCACCGCCAAGCCTCTGGGCCAGCCGTTCCGAGACCTCCTCGTGCGCCACCTGAGGCTGCTGGAGTGGCAGGGCCAGCCTCACCCGACGTTCTCCATTCCCAGTGAGCAGCCAGCCAAGCGCTACCACTTGGTGCTGCCAGCCTTCTTCCACCTCCTGCAGAGCCTGCACCGGGAAAGGAGGCACTTTGCCATCATCTTCCGCACTTTCGGCACGGACCTGCCTCGCGTCCTCCAGGCGGTGTGCTGTGCCCTGGAGGGGCAGCACCCCCAGTTCCCTGCGCTGCGGGACATCCTGGTGAGTGGGCCAGAAACACACTGTGGCTTTTTCCCTGCAGCAGCTCCTCTGGACCTGGCCAGCTCAAGACCTTCTGATTTGATCGCGGTGGCTGCCTTATTAGGAAGCCAACCATTGCCAGTCTGGTGTAGTGGTTAAGAGCGCAGACTCTCATCTGGGAAAGCCGGGTTTGAGTCCCCACTCCGCCACATGCAGCTGCTGATGTAACCTTGGGCCAGTCATAAGTTCTTTCCGAGCTGTTCTTTCAAGGGCAGTTCTCTCAGAGCTCCCTCAGCCCCACCTACCTCACAGGGTGTCTGTTGTGGGGAGAGCAAGGGAAAGGAGTTTGTAAGCCACTCTGAGACTCCTTCAGGTAGTGAAGGGCAGGGTATAAATCCATCCTCCTTCTCTTCTTCTTCTTCTTCTCCCCCCTAGTTCACTCTGTCTCTGTAGATGCTTTGCAAGTAAATGGAGCATCAGATGGTTTAGTTTTCCATACAGCCCATCAACAGTCTTTTGGAGTTTCTCTGTGTGATTGCATAGATCTGGGTTTAGGCTTTCTGATTCTTCTCCCCTTCCCGACCCCAGGGGTTGTGGTACTAGAGGAAGACCTGCGAAAATCAGAGACATATTCTCCCCCTCTCTCCGAGAGGTACACAAAACTGCCTTGGGCATGTCTTTGGAAAGACTGCTTACGCATTTTATAAGTGAACAATAGAGGCCGCAGGAATAAAATCCACCGTTACCAAGTCAGTTCAGTCTGTCTGAAAAGAAATGAGGGGCTGTAGTAGAGGGCAGTGAGAAGCAGATCTCTGCGTTCAGAAGCAAGAAGGAATCGCACTCCTCTGTGTTACGGGGAGCAAGTAGCCCACTTCAGTCCAAGTGGCATCCATCAAAATCCCATCACTGTTTTCATTACATCACCCTGGCAGTCCAGTCGCTGCAGCTGAGATCCCCAGTTCAGAGGGAATTGCTGTATCTAGTAAGAAAGTGGCTGGCCCCATGCTGTTTGTGATAACAGCAGCAAAAGCAGGTCACTCACAGACAAAGCAGGGGCCTCACCATTTCCTGGAGATGGCCCAGAGCTCCAGAAAAAGCTGACTTTGTAAATCAATCAAAAGAATAAGGGGGTGAGGGGCAATGCTCCCTCTAAGCTGTGGAGTCTTGTGAGCAAAAATTCTACTCTGTGAGCTACTGGCATGAAAGTTGTGAGTGAGTGAGTTGCTTACTGCATAGATTAGTTTGCTCTGGAGCCCTCCTTCCTGAGCTAAGACAAAAAGGTGTGAGCCGGAGGCTAAAAAACTGTGAGCTAGCTCACACTAACTCAGCTTAGAGGGAACACTGGTGAGGGGCAAAATAGCTTGATGAGGACTGACTACACTTGAGACGCCCTGAATGTCGAAAGAGGTTGAGTTCATTGAAGGGGGATAAGTATGTGTGTGTGGGGGAAGGGGCATAGCTTCCTTAACCCCCTGAAAGTTGGTAGAGCCCTGAAGTGATTTCCAAAATTATTTATATCTCTCCCACCTCTCCACTGGGGTGCTTTACGAGCCTTGGCTTGTGCCCCTGAATGTCAGGTGTTGGGGACAAAAACCACAGAGAAAGACTGTGCCATCCTGCTTTGCTGGAACATCTGGCTGGCTGCTGTTGGGAACCTGATTAGGTGGGCCAGCTGGGCTCTTCTTAAGGCCTCCAGGCACTGTTCCCGAAAGCAGACCGCCTGCACAGGGAAAGAACCGCAAGGCAAGAGCCGCACAGGGAAGTTGTCGACCCTGACCCTTTCAAAGGGTCCCTTCCACTTCCAGTTGTCAGGCTTTGCGGAATGTCCCTCCTCCCATCTCTCGTTTGGGTGACAGCGGCTTTCTGTCCAGCATGATTTCTCCCTCTCCCTCCTGCTTTTGTTTCGAGTGAGATAATCACACTCTCTCCCTGGTCGCACCGGCTTCAAGTAATGTTTCTCTTATCTCTCCGCTCTGCTGCGATAGCTGCCTGTAGACCTCAGCCCGGGCAAAATCCGTTGCAGCAAACGGAAGGTGAGGCTGACCCAGGGAGCAGAGCGACTCTCCACCGAAGAGGGCGACAGGGCGATGTACACGTTCTTCAGCTCCAAGGAAGGCCTGTGTGGCTTCCAGGACCACTTTGACTGGTGAGGAATGAGTCACAGTGCTTGATGTCTGAATCTGTGATGGAGGTGGCCTTTCATTTGTGCTGCCATGGGTTCCATTAGCAAGGGAAAAGCCATCTCAGCCGGAGTATTAAAACAAAACAGAACGAAGCCCTCTGGCTTCGATAGGCAGACTTCCCGGATCCCTGCATCGCCCAAGAACGTGGCTCATTAAAGAAATCCCATAAAAGGAACCATTTCTTTGGCACCGAGCAAACTACAATCAGTCTTAAACAATTACCCATCTATTTGCCGTCTCCAGCCAGACTGTTCCTGCTGAGGCACATTTATTTGCTTCTTTATTTTTCTTTGCCTCAACTGAGCCTGCATCTGCTAAGTTACTTGGAAGCTTAAAAAAAAAAAAAAACACGTCTTGGTTGATTGTTCAAGGCCTGTTGGGCGCTGCTGTGTCCCCCGCTGGGACTGAGGAGTGTGCCCCTCCCCTTTCTCTTGGGGAATGTGACCCCTGTCAGTCAGAAAGGGACACTCTGGCCTAAATCCAGGTAGATCTCATGGGGGGTGGTGAGGGAATAATTAGCTGGTGTCTCCTGCATGGCATTTCCTGCTTTGCTGTGTGGCCAGAGTCATCTTATGGAGTCTGTGCCGGCTAACCTGCTTGTCCCTGGTACAGAGAAACGGATTTGGACTAATCTCTTAATGTAAGCAACCAGCCAAAGCTCAGCATAGCCAGGTTGCAATTGTCTATTTTTATTGCCTGGGATAACTGCTAGGCGGCTTGCCCTGCCCAGAAGGCCAGGCCTTCGGCAGATGCTGCCAGTCCTACCTGCGACCTTCTCTTGGCAGCAACAGTTCCGTGCTGTGCTCTTTGCACAGATCCATGGGACCCAGACAGCCTTCATTTGTATACCGTAGGTTCTACATTAAACGTGACAGGTATTGGATTCATCTGCAGTTTTGCCTCTCACATAATTTAGCTTCCAGTGATGCAACATCCCGGGAATTTTTTATTTTTAAAAGTTAGTTTCTGGCCCTTGTGGTTGTGGAGAGATGCTTAGAAGCAGTTTGGCATTGCTGCAAGAGGGGGAGGGCTTAGAATTTGGGGTGGTGGTGGTTTGCAGTGGCCTGGCAAAGTCCCCCAGCCATTTTTGTTGGCTCTTTTTCCCTGTCCTGCCCTAACCCTACCTCACCAGCTCCAAGGAGCACTTACCTTGATGCCCTCCATTCTCCTTTATCATCTCGATCCTTGCCTGAAATGACCAGATTTTATGAGACCTTGAATTCTGAACGCAAAATAAGCAGTGCTGTAATAAGTTCAAATGTGGGAGTATATTGGCAGAGTGGAGATTTGTTTGTACCAAGATGGGAATGTGATCTCCTCTAATGCAGCCTCTGGTCTCCTCCTTTCCTTTCCCCCCTTGTGGTAGGGGATGTGCGGGCACACGAGACCTCATCCAGAGGCTTTTGTTTAGTCATCTGGGAAAGTCGTCCCTGAGAGCTCCTTGTCACGTGTCTCCTTGTGTTACAGGTGGGCCAGCAATCAGTGCTCCAGCCGAGGCGGGAAGCCCCTCTGGATCGATCCCCATGACGCAAACATCCATCACATCTGTATAGATGACAACATTCGGCTAAACGATTCCGACACCATCGTCCATCCTCGGGTATCTTTATTGTCAACTTTAAAAAATATATAATCTGTTAATTTTTAAAACTGTACTAAATCTTCCATTAGCAGGAACTGTACAGAACACAGTCCTGTGACAGTAGTGTTAGTGCCACTGGAAGATGAAAGGGTGATAGGCCGGGGGGGGGGGTATATCCTTGCCATCTGTTTTCAACAAAGGAAGAGTACCTCTAGTGCTGGGGTGTTTGGGCGTGGGGTATGCAGATCCCCCACTTTGCTCCCCCCCCATGCTGTTCATGAGGATCTGCTGATCCCACCCACCCCGAAACAAAATTTGGAGGCGCTGCAGTGGAAGAGGGGGGAGGGAAAGCCCAGTTGCATGAGCTCTGCCGTGTTTGTGGATCTCATCAGGTACCGGCCACTGCGTTTAAATAAAGGGAGGAGAGAGGTGGGGAAAAGGGAAGTAAGGTTTTCTTTCAGATACGTGGCTCCATCTTAACTTTATTGGAAAGTTAAGATACCATCAAGAAGGACCATCATCAGGTGGCTGTTACAGGACAAGGCCATTTACAATCTCGTAGCCTAGCCTACCTCACAGAGTGGTTGTGGAGATAATAGTGTGTGTGTGTGTGTAGGGGGGGGGGTCATGTAAGGTGTCCACAGCACCTTGGCAGGGTGGGATAAAAATAATAAATGAGAATACAAAATAAATGTGGGAAGAGGCCAGGAATGGACTCCAGACATTGCAGGAAAACATCCACCTCCGCTTGTCTTCTTGTCTGGCATATCCGATGCTTTGTTCGTATCCCACCTTTCATTCAATAATCCCTGGGTGGCATACAAGCTTCACCTCTGCTCCTCCTTTACCCTTTATCCTCACAACAACCCTGCAAGGTAGGTTAGGCTGGGAGAACAACTGGCCCGCGTGTCACCCAGCAAACTTCCAGGGCTGAGTGGAGGCTTAGGCCCTGAGTCTCCCCAGTCCCCTAGTTCCATACGCTAACCGTTATTCCATACAGGCTTCTTTGGCCACAAGGATGCGCCACAGCTGTATGTAAACAGCCACAGTTCTTTTAGTTTCACCCTTGTCTTGCTAATCACCCTCGGGGCTGAGAGAGCGTGACTCGCCCTAGGAGAGCTTCGGGGCTCCGTGGAGACTGGCAACCCCATCTCCCCTGTCCAGGCCCGAGCGTTCCCTCTAAGCTGAGTTAGTGTGAGCTAGCTCACAGTTTTTTAGCCTCCAGCTCACAGATTTTTTGTCTTCACTCAGGAAGGGATGGCTCCGGAGCAAAGTACTTTATGCAGCAGCCAAATCGCTCGCTCACAACGTCAATGCCGGTAGCTCACAAAGTAGAATTTTTGCTCACAAGACCCCGCAGCTTAGAGGGAACATTGGTCCAGGCCCGAGTGTTCTCTCCTTGCCCAGCTTATGAATACCTCTGCCTGGCTTGGTAAGGGAGATGATGATTCAGCCCTGGGAAGGAGGGGCTTGCTGGCTACCTGGCACCAATGCCGGTCCCTGTTGGCTCAGAGAAGGGTTTGCCGGTACAGAACGGGCAAGCGCCGCCCAGTACCTGCTCTTGCTGCGGAGCTCCTCCTGCCCTCAGCTGGCGTGAGTCATTCCCACTAGCGGCTGGAGCCCAGCAGCCTGGCTGGCTCTAAGCAGCCCTGAAGAAGCACCGTGTCCTTAAAGGGGCAGCTTTTACACTGGAGCACGCTCTGAAGCGAGGGAGGGGGGGGGAGGCAGCTTTTAGCTGTGGCGGCAGCTTTTTTTGTCTTGGTCAAAAGCTTTTCTTTGCCAGAGGAGGAGGGAACAGGCCGGAGCGCTGGCCAGCAGGCTCGGCAGCCTAAGGAGCAGCTGGGCAGTGAAGGTTAATTGGATCTCGCAGGAATCCAGCCGCCACAATAGACTCTCGAGACTCTTTGTGTAGACAAAGCATCCTTATTGGCCGCAGGAGGGTGTCGATTTTCTGCCCTTCCTTTGGTCCTTACAGCCAATCAATAACACTGGGTGAGCTCTCTGGGGAAGACAGTAAGAGCTTCCGGGAAGCGTCTGGCATTCCCCGTCCCCTGCCGGGTAGAATGGATTGCTCTCTGTTGGCCAAGGTTTGAGAGAGGAAAACATTCCTCATCTATCCCTGGCCTTTGTGTGTGTATGTGTGCGCGCGTTAAGTGCCATCTTCAGACCTACGGCAAGCCTCTGAATTAATGACCTCCAGAAGTGTCCTGTTGTTAGCAGCAATATTCTCAGGTCTTGCAAACGGAGGGCTGTGGCTTCCTTTATTGAGTCAATCCATCTGCAGTTGGAGCACAAAATTTGAGTCCAGTGGCCCCTTTAGGACCAACAAAGCTTTATTAAAGGTATGAGCTTTCGTGTGCACATCTGATGAAGTGAGAGTTCATACCTGGAATAAAACTTTGTTGGTCTTAAAGGGGCCACTGGACTCAAACTTTGCTCTGTTGCTTCAGACCCACACGGCTACCCACCTGGATCCATCTCATTTTGGGTCTTCCTCATTTGCTGCTGCCTTCCTGGCCTTTGGTCAACTGATATTTTAAGAGAGCAGTGCCCCAAAGAGAGCTCCTGGCAATTCTGTGCTGCCTCACTCCTGCTGGCTCCAAAAGCAGGTCTGTGTTGGCTGAGAGGCCCTGCGGATTTCGAGTCCCGCAAACAGAGCCTTGATTGTGGGGCTGCGTCTGGCTTCTTTTTTCTCTAGCCCAGGTTCACCTCTGGCACTGGAGCATGTGGGGCCTGCCTGCACTCCAGCCTCCTGTCCTCCCCCTGTTGTTACTCCGTCTGCTTACTTGCTGAGTGCAGGCAGCTAGCCAGATTTTAGTGCACGAGGGGATGCTGCTGCTGTGCTTAATAGCTGCACAGAAGGAAGAGCTTCAGGAAATTCCAGGCCAAGGGTTATTAGGAAAAGGGGTTGAAAAGACAAAAGGCCAGAGTTGTCATGCCCTGGCGGTGCAGGCCCATTTGGGAGACTGCGTACAGTTCTGGTC
This sequence comes from Gekko japonicus, assembly GCF_001447785.1. Lineage (NCBI taxonomy): Eukaryota > Metazoa > Chordata > Lepidosauria > Squamata > Gekkonidae > Gekko > Gekko japonicus. The sequence continues at coordinate 32,489 of NW_015175460.1, forward strand.
AGCCCCTTCTCAGAAAGTACAGTGTATAGCTCGGGAAAGATGCAGAAAAGGGCAAGAAAAAGGATCAGGCAGTTGAAGCATCTGCCCTGTGAGGAAAGGCTAAAGAATCTGGATTTTTTTCAGCTTAGAAAAATGATGATTAAAAGTATTTGGGGGGAAGTTGTCAGTTCCCCCCTCATCACTGGCAGGGGATGGGGGGGGGGGAGAGTAGCCAGATCCCTGCTGGGAAACGCCTGGAGATTAGGGGATGGAGCCTGGGGAGGACAGGGACCTCAGTGGGGTGTACAGTGGCCACAGAGTCCACCCGCCACAGCATCCCTTTTCTCCAAGGGAGCTGATCTCTGCAGTCTGGAGATGAGCTGTAATTTCAGAGGATTCTCAGGTCCCACCTGGAGGCTGTCATCCCTAGTTTGTGGGGGTTATAAAATTATGCATGCTGTAGGTAGAATTCTTTCTACCTCTCCCAGAAGACTAGAATTCATGGCCACTTGATGAATCTGATGGTCAGTAGATCCATAACAGACAAAAGGATCTATTTATTGGCACAGTGCAGCATCAACTTGTATAACTCAGTGCGACAGGATATGCTGATGATCGTGAACATAGATGGCTTTAAAAGGGCATTAGACAAAAGTAAGGAGGGTAGGTCCATCGGTGGCTGTTTGGCCTCTGTGTCCGGCTTATGGGCCTTCCAGGGCATCTGGTTGGCCACTGCGGGGTGCACCCCTTGCTGATTTGAGCACTGCTTTTCTTGTGTTCTTATGGCTGCTGCAGCTTCTCCAGCAAGCCCTCTGTGGACAGAAGTAGCACCTACCAGATTCAATATGACAGAATCCTATGAACCTGGCAGCCTTAGGTACTGCTCACCCTAGAAATGTACGGCGAGAAATGCTTGTTACCTGTGTGACTTGGCATCACCTGCTTATTTGTACTCAAACAGAGGTCGGGGGAGGCAGCACCACTGTTCAAGCAGAGCAATAATGCCCGCAAAAGATTATCACGAGTGTCTGTGTGTGAGCGCACTGGAAATGAGGGAGGGCCTCGTCTGCCCTGGGCTACATTTTAATAACTTCTCTGGGCAAGGTGCTGTGTTTGCCTCTCCTTCAGCAAGGACTGCTTTCTGGCTTTCACTGGCCTTTTAGCTAGATGGAGATCAGTTAAAATTACTGGGAGGAATGATCACTTTTTTAACCTTTGGTTCCTACTTGTTCTATTTGAGCCATCACTTGCTAGTCTTTGGCCCTGGTCACACGGAGCATTTGCCCCGCTGAAGGCACGGGAGTCCCGCGGAGTATCCGGGTGCGATCACATGGGAACATCCGGGAGGCGTAGCACTCCCGTGGCGAACCCGTGGCACTTTCAGAGGCAGTTGACCTTGTAATCCCAGAGCCAGGAGACAACATCAGGGGAACGGCGCAAATAGCCGCCCCCCCCCCGCGCGCGCGTTTTCCGGCACGTCTGGCCGGGGCCTTGGTTTCCCAAAGGCTGGCCTTAGATTCTGAAACCTGAGCTGGTCATGAGGCATCTGTTGGAATGTTCATCCCTATGACTGCATCTTAGTTTGCAGTTGGAGTCCCATTCCTCACCAGGTATTGTGGCTCAGACCAGCTTGGAAATGACGTGCTCCTGCATGGGATTCCAGTCTTCTGATCCCTTGTCACAGTTCAGGAACTAGTGGTGGTTACCCACTATCAAGAGGATTAGATAGATTCATGGAGGATAGGTCAGTGGCTAGTAGCCATGGTGACTGAGGGGAACCTCCACTTTCAGAGGCAGTTGACCTTGTAATCCCAGAGCCAGGAGACAACATCAGGGGAAGGCCTTGGCCTCTGAGCCCTGTTGTTGGCCCTCCAGAGGAACTGGTGGGCCACTGTGTGAGACAGGATGCTGGACTAGATGGATCCCTGGTCTGATCCAGCAGGGCTCTTCTTAACGTTCTTATGTACTCAATTATATTTAAAAAGTCAATTTATTTCTGTCAGAAAAAGGGTGAAATTCTGATGCAAATTAACTCTCCAACAGAAAATAAAGGTCGATTCAAAGTGGTGCATCCTTACTGTAAATTTTATTTTAAAACGAATAGCAGGTTAAGGAACAAGCAGGGATAAGGTGAAGCAGTCTCCATCATCTTTAGGCTCTCTGCCTTCCCCTCCCACTCCAGTTTGTTCTTTTGTAAGCCAAAGTCAGGAAGTGTTATCAAAACATCCGTGTTTAGACTTGCCTTGCAACAACCTTTTACATAAACGGCTTTACCAGAAGAAGGTTGTCTATTGTGTGGGCATCCCCGACCCCAAGCACATACAGAAGTATGTGTTCTTCAGCAACGTGGATATAGCTCACCAGGCTGAAGTGAGCGGAATAAGTCTTGTCAAAGGTCACCATGGAAATTTCTTAATACCCAGAGAGGCTAGGAAAGGATGTCTGCCACACCTTGATATGGGAAGGAGAGCTGCGGATTCTCTAATAAGAGAGGGGCATTCTGTGCATGCTCAGGCCTTCTGTGCTTTATTTCCCATGTTCCAGGAGATGTAGTTCTAGTGCTGTAGCTTGGCCAGGCCCGGGCTCCTGAGTTTTAGGGATTCCAGTTGCCAGGCTCCGAGGAATCACTGTAGGGAGGCTTTGCCATCCCGAAAGTGAACGAGGCAAGGGGTGTGGCTTTCGATTCCACTGCCACTCCGCTTTAGGTCCCTGGTGTTTTTCTGTGCTTGCTGGAAAGATCTGAGCAAGTCCCGTCTTTCTTTCTTTTTTAAAAAAACCTGACAGATGTTCTCCGGGCTGGGAGACACCAGAGCCCAGATGATCCCTACCTCGGAGCTGTATGACATTTGCCTGGTCCAGACAGACCTCCTGGAGGCCATTGCCGACGTGAACTACTTCTGCCGCTGCATAAGAAGGTGTGAGGAGAACTACGAGCACTACTTGGCCGGCGCTAAGGGTCCTGTTTAGCAACAGGGCTGCTGGGGGGGGGGCTCTCTATGGAGGAGTTTTGGAGCCCTCTGCACTTGGTGGTGCATGATGCGGAGCATGCAAAAGAAGGACGTCCGCTGTTTCTTGCTACAGGGCATTCATGTTCCCAGCTGGACTGCTGCTCTCTGTGTACGTCCCAGTGGAGTCGCTGCCCTCCTCGTAACCTCCCCGCTTGTACTCAGTGTAGGATATTCCAGATGCTCCTTTGGAACTGCTAGCAATCCCATAAAGGACTCTCATTCTTTGGCACAGTCTAAGCGGAGCAGCCAGAAGTGGCTGCTTTGGGGCTTTCCCCTCTTATTTCAGACTTGTTCAAAATCAGGGTGGTGCACGGTGACTTCCTTGCCAAGGATGGCCGGTCCTTGCCTCCAAGAGCTTACCGCCAATCCTCCTGTATCTTGCCTGGCCACGGTGCAGGGGATCTGCTGGTCTGTTACACACTTTCCCCCCAAACATTAAAATTGACCCTGACTGCTCTTGTTTGTTCGTTAGTTGTGACAACCGCTGACCTCAACACGTCTGGCACGGTGCTAAGCAGGCTCGTGGCAGGGAGACATTTCAGGGGTGAATGCCTGTGTCTGGGTTAATTAAAGTCCAAAGGCCGCATGGATGTTGGCGATTTAGGGAATTCTCCATCTGTGTTCCTTCCTGTGCATTAACAAGATCACCACAAGGTGCTGTGGACCTCAGATACCCGGTTTGAAAGGCTCTGTCTGTCAGGCCTGGTCCTGCTCCCATACTCACATCAACGTGCTGAAGATATGGATTGGAGGGTTCCACGCGGAGTTCGTTATACACTGGAGTGATTTGGGGATCACTCTGCTGCACTTTCGGCTCCTAGCTGAGCCCACGTTTGATTGCATCATCGTCAACTGGCTTCTGCAGTGGCTCGGTAAATGTCAAGTGTGCACCAAGCTGGGTGTGCAGTGAAGCCGTCCCCGAGTGCCTCCCAGCCACGCCAAAGCCAGGCACCCAGTCATAAAGATCCGTTCATGTGAACCGGCCCTCCTTCAGTAGGGCATCTGCTGGCACCTGTCTCCCACCAGTGTTACAGCCAGGAAGTAGACTCTTGCGGGGCAGCTAGAAAGTGCCATGTAAACAGTGCTTATTGTTGATTTGCTGTGGTTGCTGTAATCGTGTTTGAAGCCAGTCCCTACGGCAGCACCCAGTATCTCAATATTGCACAAGGGATTCCTTTAGCAGTATTGCACAATGCCAGTCCCACACAGGGAAAAGCAGGGGCAGGCTGGTCCCTGCAAAGAAGACAAAAAGTGAAGCCTCTCTTAAGGCTGCAGTCGCTTTCCTGCTTTGCCGGTCTCCCTCCTGCCGGTCCTTTGGAAGACTGTCCTTCCCCTTTCTCTCATCCCTGACAAGTGAATGGCAGCTCTCTCTCGCCGAAGCCTCTCCTCATCAATTATGAATTCAGTTGCCATCGAGACTGAGGGATTAAGGCAGCTGGAGGCTCTGCTTTTGCGGCTCGCCGTGCAAGACACCTGTGCAGAACTGGCACTCCACAGCCTGTGGCTCTTGTGCAGTGGGAGGCTGCAGGGCTTATGTTGGGATGCCATTTCTGAAGCACCTCCCGGTGTGCAGAGCCACTAATCTATTTGGTGTGTATATGCCGAGATGATGGAATAAGTATCACATCTCTGGCTACTAACTTGTGATTCGTAGCTGGAAATGAAAATGCAACACCTTTAAATGTGAGAGGTTTTCTTCTTTCACATACTTTACCCATCTACCATTAGGCAAGGCCAGCCTCAGCACCAGTGTTCCCTCTAAGCTGAGCTTGTGTGAGCTAGCTCACAGTTTTTAGCCTCCGGCTCACATATTTTTGTCTTAGCTCAGGAAGGATGGCTCCAGAGCAAACTAATTTATGCAGTAGCCAAATTGCTCACTCACAGCTTTAATGCCTGTAGCTCACAGAGCAGAGTTTTTACTCACAAGACTCCACAGCTTAGAGGGAGCATTGCTTCGGCACGCTGTCAGATGCGGCAGCTGCCAGGGCTTCTGGCAGGGGCCGCTGCATGCCACTGCCTATGTGACTCCTCTGCTGTCCACCGACCCTTCTTTGACCCACTTCCTTGCAAGCACTCTGCCATCCATGCTTCCAGCCATATGCGCTGCCCCGACTTGTCAGAGAAGGGGCATATGGGTGGTACGGGCATCGGTGGGTAGAGGTGGTAAAAGGGCTTGTGAGGGGGTGGGGGAAGGATGCACAGGTATGTGGGTCAGCGGGTGGGAAGGGAGGCATGAGGGGGGGCCTCAAGGTAGCAGAGGAAGAAGAGAAGAAGAAGAGATTGTAAGCGGGGTATAAATCCAATCTCCCTTCCCCACAACAGACACCCTGTGAGATAGGTGGGGCTGAGAGAGCTCTCTCGAACTGGTCGTGAGAGAACAGCTCTGAAAGAACTTGTGACTGACCCAAGGTCACACCAGCAGCTGCATGTGGAGGAGTGGGGAATCAAACTGGATTCTCCCAGATTAGAGTCTGTGCTCCTAATCGCTACACCAAACTGGAGGGGATGGCCCACTGAAAAACTGGAACCAGCCCTGCCATTAGGTAACGAGCCAGAGGAGGTAGTCGTGTTAATCTGTTGCAACAAAATTGTACAGAAGCCTTGGGACACCTTAAAGACCAAGCGGTTTATTATGTTTCAGGTGGGCAGCCACATTGATCTGCAGTAGAAAAGCAGGATTTAAGTGGCACCTTAAAGACCAACAAGATTGTCAGGGTATGAGTGTTGGAGAGCCACAGCTCCCTTCGTCAGGTATACCTTCATATCTGAGGAAGGGAGCTTTGAGTCTCGAAAACTTAGAATCCTGAAGATTTATTATGACATCGTGGACTGGAGTCTATATACCATCTGTCAAGCATGAACAAGCAAAGGGTATCAAAAGTAGTTGTCTCTCCCCCTGCCTTTGAATGTTACTTCGGTGATAGAGTTCTAAATGCTGTTGATGATTGTGAATAAAGAAACTAACACAGTAATTAATCAACAGTGAAATGAGGTAATGTATATGTACAATAATGCAATTTCGATTCCACTCCAAATTAAGTGGGCACTGAGGCCAAATCCATTATCTTGTTCCTCTTCTGATAATGACCACAAAGGCTTAACCATGGGGCACGGTAACACTTGCTCCCTAGCAGAGGCCTGTCGCAGCACGATCCTGACCCAGTACTCTTTTTTGACAGGCAATCTATTCAAGGAGGCACTTGAATTTGTGAGTTAGTTAATTTGGCACAGGTCTTTTTTAGTAGCGTGCACATTGCAATTTGTTCTTTCTGATGTTGGCTATCCTTCCGTCTGGGGGGAACCTCAGTTAAAAATCATCATCATTTATATATATATCATATATCATTTAGGACATCTGCCCTATCCTTGTCCTTTCTCTTCTACCCTGCACTGACTTTCTTCCTTCCTTGTCTCAGCCTGGAAGCTGATTTGTCACTTTCCCCCACTCTGTGATGCATGCTGTTCTCTTTGAATGTTGTGCCCAAATCTTTCTTCTACCAAAGGGTCTGTAATGTTTCCTGCTGTAAAGAGTGTTGTCGGTATGAGGGCCTAAACGCATGTTAGATTCCTCCCCCCCCCCCACTTTCTCCCCATATCTTGATGATCAGACATGTACTATAAGTTCTTTGGTCAGAACTCTGTTCCCAGCATGGGGAGCTTAAGTCTTTTCTCCCCCCATTGTCTTCTCAGTCTGAAATCTCCCCCCCCCCCCACTGCCATTTGCCTCACTGGGGATATTGATATAGAGCCCATCAGTACATAAAAGTTTCCTTAGCAGGATATGACAGTTCCCCAGGGTCATTTCAGGTCAGGAACACAGTTTAACTACCTCCCCCCCCAGCTGTCTGCAGTGGTTCTGATCCAAATTGGCCCGTGTGCCTGGGAATTGAATTCTGAGTACAGAACTCACTGTGCCTTTAAGACCCGGGGAGAATGTGAGGAAAACATAAGCTTGTTTGTACTGTGAGCCCAAACATTCTAATTTTGAACCAAGAAAACTTGAATTCTGTCTGCAAAACATGCAGATTATATATTTGTGGGCAAATTAAACCTTGCGAATTAAAACAGTCCTCCACTTTACATCATTAAAGCACAGCTAGCTCTTTCCCATTATGAGCGTGACTGAAGAGCGTGCGCGTTCAAACAGAGAGAGCTATTTTATTTATTTCTTTGGAAGATTTCTATCTTGCCTTTTTTTGTCTGTCAAATTGCACTCAAAAGTAGCTCGCTACCTGAAATTACAATGTGGCATAATTATAGAACAGATTTGTAAAAAGTTTACAGCAGCAGAATGAAAGCAGTAATAAAAATAGAAATACAATTTTTAAAAGCAGCAGAGATCAAAAGTTCTAGCTAGTCATAAAATCAGGAATCTGTGGGCTGTCAGTGCGTCAGGGCATAAAAATGCCAAGGGTTCTCTGGAATAACATAATGATCACAGCTTTGCAGAAGGGAGGCGGCCTGGTGGATCTTTTGGAGAAGGGAATTCCACAGTCTGGGGCTGTGTCATCTCTGTTAATAAGCATAGAAGTGTAGAGCCAGAAGGGGCCTCCAGGGTCATCTAGCCCAACCCCTATGCAATGCAGGGAAATCACAGCTACCTCTCCCTTGCTCTCCCAGGGACCCCCTGCTCTATGCCCAGAGGAAGGCAAAAAACCTCCAGGATCCCTGGGCTAATCTGGCCTGGAGGAAAATTCCTTCCTGACCCCAAAGTGGCAATCAGCATTACCCTGGGAATGTAAGAAAGGGCCGAGAGAGGAGAACACTGGCTCATCCCTTCCTGCCCTCCCACTAGGATTGTCAGTTCTGGGCTGGGAAATACTTAGAGGTTTGGGAGGGGGTGGAGCTGGAGGAGGACAGGGTTTCGGGAGGGGACTTCAGTGGGGTAGAATGCCACTGAGTCCACCTTCCATAGCGGTCGTTTTCTCCAGGGGAGCTGATCTCTGTCACCTGGAGGTCAGTTGTAATCCCAGGAGATCTCCAGCCACCACCTGGAGGTTGGCAGCCCTACCTCTCACAGAGCTCCCCTGGCACATTCTGGCCCTTTCATTTTTAGAGTTGCCAACTGTTTTCTCTTTTCCTGCTCCACAGGCAGAGGTTTTAAAGGGTGAACTTTATTTGCCTGCCACGGAGGTGAAGCGATAGGAAAGGATTCTTGTGAAATATTTCTATGTGATTAAAAAGTACAGGAGCCCTGCTAGGGAAAAAAAGTTGGTTCCAGTTCCTGTGGCTAGCAATCTTGGTAAAGAACCTGCACGAGGATCTTCGAAGAAGGAAATACCAGGACTGGTTTTGAGTCCAGTGGCACGTTTAAGACCAACAAAGTTTTATTCGGTGTATAAGATTTCGTGCGCCCTCCCCACACCCACACCAAGAAGTCTTGTGGCATCTTTATTGTGGCGGGAATTTGTATAAGCTGCACCTGAGCCAGTTTGGTGTAGTGGTTAAGTGTGCTGACTCTAATCTGGGAGAACCGGGTTTGATTCCCCACTCCTCCACTTGCACCTGCTGATGTGACCTTGGGTCAGTCACAAGCTCTGGCACAGCTGTCCTTGAAAAAGAGCAGTTTGTGTCAGAGTTCTCTCAGCCCCACCCACCTCACAGGGTGTCTGTTGTGGGGAGGGGAAGGGAAAGGAGTTTGTAAGCCGCTCTGAGACTCCAAGTGAAGGGCGGGGTATAAATCCAATCTTCTTCTTCTGACGTCATTAGATGCAATGAAACTTGTCCCTACACTTGTGGGAAGAGGGTGTCACTACCAGGAGCACAACCGTATGAAGGAGTTGAGGCTGAGAGGTGTGTGGTATGCAAGAAGTGATGGTGGCCAACAACTTTGGGGGGGGGGGATGTGGGCTCTGACCTGTTCAGGTTTTTTTTTTAAACTCCGGTTTCTGTGTCTATAATGATAACTTTAAAAAAAAATTAGAAATCAATATCCAATGAGTGCATGACCACCTTTGGGCACGGTTTGTGGCTCAGTGGAGGAGCCTCTGCATGCAGAAGGTTCCACGTTTCGTCCTGGCATCTGCAGTTGAAAAGGGCCAGGCAGTAGGTGATGTGAAAGACCTCTGCCTGAAACCTTGGAAATCTGCTGCCAGTCAGAGTAGACAATGCTGACCCTGATGGTCTGATAAGGCGGCTTCCTGTGTGTTCAACACTGAGGGCTTTAGAAAAAGATTGAATAGATTAACGGAGAAGTGGAGATATCTCAGGGGCTGTGGTGGCTCAGTGGTTAAGACGCTGAACTGCTGACCAGAAGGTCTATAGCTCGGCAGTTCAAGACACGAGTGCTGCATGATGGAGTGAACTCCCGTCTCTGGTCCCAGCTCCTGCCAACCTAGCAGTTCGAAAGCAAGAAATTGCAAGTAGATAAATAGGTACCACTTCGGTGGGAAGGGAACAGCGTTCCGTGTGCCTCGGCGTCTAGTCATGCTGGCCACATGACCATGGAAACGTCTTTGGACAGCGCTGGCTCTTCGGCTTGGAAACGGAGATGAGCACTGCATCCCTAGCGTCAGATTTGACTGGCTTTCGAGCAAGGGAACCCTTTACCTTTAGAGATCTCTCAGCAGCTATCATGTAGTAAATGGAACTTCCATGTACAGAAGCAGTCTGCTTCTGAATAACTGATGCCAGGGCCCGATGAGAAAACTGTCCCCCCCTTCATGTCTTGCTTGTGAGTTCCAGTGGCATGTGACTGGCTGCTGCTAGAAATAGACTATTGGCCTAGAGGGACTTGGGTCTGATCTTAACATTCGTATACACCATGTGACTTAGAATTCCAGACTAATATCGCATAATGCATGCAATATGTCTAACGTCTCTGGTTTACAGCTCATCGCATTCATGCAAATTATACACATGCTATGGTCATTACCTATCCCTAAGTATACAAATTAGCTGCTGCCTTCCAGCTCATTATGAATTTTTAGTTTGGCTCTTAGCTCTGAACTGCTTCCTCACCTCTGGCTAACAATCAAAATATGACAGATGGACCCAACAGCCAGAAAGGAGCCTAGTCAGAATGTAACTGGATGTTTAATACATGACAGTGCTCCTATAGGGAGATATTGTGTATTATCAGGACACGGGGGGGGGAGTTGTGGGCAGTGGCTGCTCCATCTATGCAGTGGCAACCCAATAAACATTCTTAACATGACGTGTGCATTTCTCCTTAGGAAAAGCAGAATGTATATAGTGGTCATTTAAGCCTGGAGGAAAGAGTCGCACAGAGTGAGCATCCCGTCTCACACAGTGGCCAACCAGTTCCTCTGGATGGCCAAACAATGGCATAGAGGCCGAGGCCTTCCCCTGATGTTACCTCCTGGGTCTGGGATTCAGAGGTTGGGTGCCTCTGAATGTGAAGGTTCTCCTCAGTTACCATGGCTAGTAGCCACTGATAGACTTATTCTCCATGATTTGATCTAAATTCCTTTTAAATCTGTTTATTCCTGTGGCCATCACTCCATCCTCTGGAAAGACTGGGCCACATAAAAAATAAATAATTAGGGACTCATTTGGTGCAGAGAGTGTTAGAAGTGGAAAACAGGTAATGGGGGTGGGTCTGCTTCTATTAGTGTACAAGTAAGCTGCGGTGGCTCAAGTGTTTAAGACGCTGAACTGCAGGCTGTGGAAGGTTGGTAGTTCAGTGGTTCGAGACCTGAGTGTGCCGCATGACGGAGTGAGCTCCCGTCTCTAGTTCCAGCTCCTGCCAACCTAGCAGTTCGAAAGCAAGAAATTGCAAGTAGATAAATAGGTACCACTTCAGTGGGAAGGTAACAGCATTCTGTGCACCTTGGTGTTTAGTCATGCCAGCCACATGACCATGGAAACGTCTTCGGACAGCGCTGGCTCTTCGGCTTTGAAACGGAGATGAGCACTGCAACCCTAGAGTTGGATTCGAATGGCTTTCGAGCAAGGGAACCTTTACTTTTATGCTAGGGATGCCAGTCTCCGGGTGGGACCTGGAGATCCCCCAGAATTACAGCTCATCTCAGTTCCCCTGGAGAAAATGGATGCTTTGGAGGGTGGACTCTATGGCTTTGTACCCCACTGAGGCCCCTGTTCTCCCCAGGCTCCATCCCATTCTAGGAGTCTCCCAACCTGGATCTGGTGACCCTATCCTCCCAACCCCCACCAGTGGCTGGGGGGAGGACATGGCAACCCTGAAGTAGGCAGATATCACTGTGTATGGTCATGACTATGTAACCATACAGCGTTCCTTGCACCTTGGTGTTTAGTCATGCCGGCCACATGACCACAGAAACGTCTTCGGACAGCGCTGGCTCTTCGGCTTTGAAATGGAGATGAGGTCTGCAACCCTAGAGTCGGACTCGACTGGCTTTCGAGCAAGGGAACCTTTACCTTTTATGGTCATGACTATTTAACCATACCTATTGTATATGAAGTATGAGCCTTGAGTCTCTGAGAAAAAAATATACCAATTATGCAAGCTTTAAGATGTGCACAACGTTCTGCGAAAGCCGGTCTCTCCTCCCAGACTTCATCCCTCAAGCCTCTTGAAGGTCCTACCCAGGCCTGGGGCATGCCCAGTGGTCTTCCTCTACCCAGAAGCCCTATAGGGGTGTGGCCAAGCCTGTGAGAAACCAATCACGCTGACTCAGCAATTTCTGCCTGGTTACTCCCCCAGTGGAGCTTCCCACCTGTGGATTGTCAGACTTCTGGTTGTCAAAGGGCCAGCTGCCACTAGCTGCCTGACTCTTAAAGGACCAGCTGCCATTGATCAGCTAGCTGGGGTGAGGATCTTTACAAGATGCCTCTGTAAACACACTGGGCCTTGTGGACGCCGGGTTTGACCAGGTGGGGGCTGAGAAACGGGGGGTGGGGTGGTATTGTCTCTCCCACCCTGCAGACTATGTATGGTGCTTTCACACGCACTAAATAGCACACTTTCAATCCACTTTCAATGCACTTTGCACCTGGATCTTGCTGTGTGAAATGGCAAGATCCACTTGCAAACAGTCGCTGAAGTGGATTGAAGCTGCATTATTTAGTATGTGTCAAAGCGCCTAATTATGAGTATGCCAACTATTTAGCTATTGCTTTTCAGTTGCCCAAATCCACTTCTGAAGCAGTATTTACCAGCTGGTGTAGGTAGCAACACTGCTGCCCAAAGGTACAATGTGATGGGTCTACGGTGGGCCCTGGGACACTGCCCCTTCTGCCGGATAGATAAAGCATTTCCCTGGGGGCTTGGCCACAGTTTCACTCACAAAGCAGTCACTGCTATCAGAGGAAGAGGGGAGGAAAGAGGGTGGCAGCAGTGATGGGGGTTGGTGGTTCACCTGGGCGAGTAAGGCCTGGTTTGTGCATGGAGCTGAGTGAGGTGACTGAACTCTGAGATGGCAAAGTGGGTTGTACCACTTCAGACTGCTTGAGAGGATACCACATTTTAAAAAAAAAAACCTCTGCCGTGTAAGAACTCCCTACAAATAGAAAATGAGCACCTCAGGAGGCAAAACATTTATAGGGAATTATGACTTCAGGATTCAGTGTGAAAAAATGTAATCCTCCCCACACAGTCTGAGGTGATACAGGCCTTTGTGTTCCCTCAGCACTCCTCTCCCTCCTTTCCATCTCATTCAGACCAGATGTAAGTGAGAAGCCAGGGGGAGGAGGAGCAGCAGCAGCTGCCATTTGCTTTCTGCGTGTCACGGCTCCGCCTGGGAAAGGTTGGATTGTTTGTTTAGAAATCTTCGGAGGCCTGCTTGAGGCAGCTCACAGACTCAGACATGGCAAAACCATAAAACAGCATAAAGACTGATAAAGTTAATCAACTATTAAAACCCCAGCCAGAGGATAAAAATAGCTCACAGTTTAATGGTCTAAACATGATCTTTCTGGAAGAGGCCACAGACTACAGACTGTTGCTATTATTTCAAATGATCAGCCCCCTTAGCTGAAGCCTGGGAGACATGATGTGTTCCGCGTGGCACTTAGAAGAGAGGACAGAAGGTGCCAGGTGAGCCTCGAGTGGGAGGGCATTACAGAGGCAAGATGCCACCATTTAAAAGGCCCTGTCTCTGGCTGCCACCTGCACTACCTCTGCAGGCCGGAACCACAGAGAGCAGGGGCTTGGGAGGAAGATCTTTATTGGCAGGCTGGACAGCCCACCCTCTTTAGAGCCTCAAATGTATGAACCAACCCTCGGAAACAGATGCCCAGCCACTGCAGACCTTTCAACATGGGGGTGATACGATCCCAGTTCCCAGTCCTGGATAATAGCCTGGTTGCCACAGTTGGATCAGCTGAAAGTTCTGGTCCATGTTTCCTGAACAGCATCTTGCGGAGGGATCCCAAATCCCAGAACTAGTCCTCCATCCGAGGCAAACAAGATCTGACCCACTGGGTACAACAACCCCCCCACAAGTGCTGCTGTGTAAGCCCCACTGAAACCAGGAAAGGGGGGGGATCTGCAGATCAGCCGCATTCTTGCACGGCCCCCTCCTTCCCTTAGTGTGTGAGAGCCGCCTTATGGATGTTCCAGGCAGCTTTGCTGTTCCAAAGAAAGATGCAAAATCACAACCTACACAATCCAACCTATTCTGTGTGTAAAGTGCATGTTCAGTCACAGGCAACCTGTGAAGCCTTCACAGAGTTTTCAAGGCAAGAGATGAACAGAGGTGATTTGCCATTGCCTGGCTCTGCTCTTCCTCAGTGGTCTCTCCCGTGGAGGTTCTAATCGTGGCCGAACCCTGCTTAGCTTTCTAAATCAGATGCCATTGGGCCATCAAATTTATTACTGAGGAAACTCTGCGAGCTTTCGAGCTACCTAGAGTCTGAAGAACTCGAAAGCTTAGAAGTTGGCCTTAATAAATGATATTACATGGATTTTGTTTCTAATATACTTACATTCGATCAGGTTCTGAGGAGCATGGCTCTCTTACCCCAGAACCGACGGGAGGGAGAAACCTATTCGCCACCAGAAGATTTCCTGCATTGTTAAGAGCAGCCTTCGGTCTTTTGCTACTAAACTTCCATTTCTTTTCTTTTTTTTAAAGTATGTGATTGTTCCACATACGAGCGATTTAACGATTCAGAAAACCGAAACGGTTCCGAAATGCAAAAACGGCCAAACGGGGAAAAGAGCCGGTCTGCAATTTAACACGCATTTTCTTCGCCGAGGCACAAGCCGAGCTCGCTAGCGGCTAAGCGCGACGCTCATTGGACGGCGGCTGTCCCGAGCGCGCTGCGCCCGGGGGAGGAAGAGTTAAAGCGGTGGGTGGTGTTTCCCTCCCTGCCCGCCCGCCCGCCGAATTGAGAGACTGGCCGAGAGTGAAGGTGCCGGATTGGAACAGGCAGGGGAGCGGCGCGCGGGCAGAGGGGAGCAGCAGGAAGGGGGCGCAGAGTTTTCCCGGGCTGGTGGAGGCGCGCAGTCCGAAGAGGTGAGCGCCACGCGTGGTGCTGCAGTAACCCGGGGCAGTCGGGTGGGTTCCGGGCTCCGCGGAGGAGAACTCTGGTCGCCGCGCTCCCGGGCGCCTCCAACCGCCACGGACGGCTCCTCCAAAGTTTCCCTGGTTGGGAAGCAAGAGGGGGGGAGTTGGGCGAGGCCGCGGGGAAGGCGAGCGGGCGGCGTGGCTCGAGACAGTGGAGAGGTGCTGGGCCGCCGGGCGAAGCGGGCGGGAATGGTTGGAGGCATTGCGCATCATCTCTTCGGGCCCCTCTGCGGTGTAGAACCGAGGAGGGGAGCTGGAGTCCGGGGGTGGGGTCGGCCGGCTGTGAAAGAGGAGCCAGCTTGACGCTGCCGAGCCGGCCACGCGGCTTACTCAAGGGGTTAAAAACTCTTGCATGTGTGGAGGTGGGAGGGAGAGGGGGGGGGGCGGCGAGGAACGCCGTACGGTGGTAGCACAGTCCTTCCCAGCTGCACATCTTCTGCACCCCGAAACTGTTCTGTCCTTCCTTTGCCGGCGTCGGTTCTGGGGCGGGGAGGGGGCATTCATTCCCGGCATTTCCTCTGAGGATCGGAGGCTGTGTTGAAAAGGCATGGGGGGGGGAGAGGCTAAATTGAGCCGTGCTTCAGTCGCATGACCCGTTTCCCGCGGACTGTAACGTGTGAAGGGTAACGGAGTTGCTTTTCTGGCCGCTCTGCTCTTCTCACGTGTGCAGCCGGAGTGCATGCATATTTACTTGAAAGTAAGTCCCGTTAGGTGGGCGATCAAAAGTCTGCTGCCACGAAGCGTTAAATTGAAAGTGCAAGTCGGGAAGATGAATTATCTTAAATCTATAAGGTGCCACAAAGCCGCTCTTATTGTCGCCGGCGCTATGGGGCCCCTGGAAGTTGATGCTACCATCTGTTAGGTTTAAGATGCTGCAATATTTCCCTCTTGTTTTTGTTGTGGAAGACTCCTATAGTTGCCCCCACTGGAACTTAAATCAATGTCACTTTTTAAGATGGAGATCAGTGGCAAGACAGGCCTGAGGTTTCTGGCTGCCCTGTCAAATTAAAAGCTTGCGTACTCTTATGCTCTATTGCATGCTGAACAGCATCACAAACATTACATGGCCAAGACTTGACCCAGGGCGCATACGAGTTTCTCATTTTTTAAATCTGCCTTTTTTATCTCCTGTTTTCCACAACTGTGTCTGTCTGTGCCCCAGGCACCTGGAGGGCGGCTGTCCCTTTCCTCTGTGCATTTCATGAGAAGAAGTGTTTGCTGCTTGCTCAGCCTTCCACGCTGATCTTCTGCAACTGTTCCAGCAGTGCTTGCTTTGCCTGAAGCAAGTGAATCGATTCCCCCCCCTCCTCCTAATAGTTTGGGAGAAATCACGGCTGCAGGGGTGTGGGAGGCAACTGAATAATGTTAAACTATGTTTGCTTTTGTTTGTTGTGTCTTCAAAAATTCTTCAAGTGCAGGACAAAATATCTGCTTGCTCAGAGGCTTTGTGAGGGCAGTGGGCCGGGCAGAGTGGGAGGACTGTCACAATGGGGAGGAGTTACGGCTAAGGAGAGCTGGAGGGGGCCTGTGGCTCAGTGGTAGAGCATCTGCTTGGCATGCAGAAGGTCCCAGGTTCAATCCCAGGCATCTCCAGTTAAAAAGGCCAGGCCAGTAGGTGATGGGAAAGACCTTTGCCTGAGACCTTGGGGAGCTGCCGCCAGTCTGAGTGGACGATACTGACCTTGAGGGACCAATGAGCTGATTCAGTATAGAGCCAGCTTCATGTGGTTCATGTGTGTTGACGTGAGAGCATCTCCTTTGCATGCAGAAGGTCCGAGGTTCAATCCCAATTCAAAGGATCGAGAAGTAGGTGATGTGAAAGACCTTAGAGGGCTGCTGCCTGTCAAAGTAGACAACACTGACATGGATAGACTTGTGGTCTGACTCAGTATAAGACAGCTTCATGTGACCTGTAGCCTAAACGATACGCAGCCATTCAGGACTCATGGTGGGGGAGAGTGTCGTTCACTGGCCTGGGCTCCTAGACAGCCGGGGTCAGTCTCCTGATCTGGAGCAGTCCATCTGAGCAGTGAGGACTTGGCATTATGGTGGCTGTACTTTTCGAGGACCACAACCACTCTTTTCATTTGCCCTGGTGTTGGTTTTTGCAGCAGAGCCTGCAGGCCAGCAACCAAAAGCTATAGTGGGGTGGGGAATAAGGGAGAACAGCCAGGACTTAAGTAGGACTTTGTTTATTAAAAGGCTTCTATCCCACCATTCGACTGAGACTAGTTGACAGTACAGGAAACAGCGGTGCAAAAACCTGCCCGCGATATCATAATGCCGTCAATAAATCCCGCTGGGAGCTCCAAAAATTCTCCTAGGGAGTTTTTGACCTGGGACCTAAAAATGGTTGAGAACAAAGTGAAGCAGTCCTGTAGTTATTTAAGTGCATTTAAAGACAAGTTTTAATTTTACAGAACGTGCCTGGTGCTTGTCAGTTGTCACAGCGCCTTCCTTTTATTAGAGAGAAGAATAACGGAAGGTAGAAGCAGGGAGATCTTTCTTAGCTAGCAGTTGGGCGCCACAAGTAGAGTTGCCAACATCCAGGTAGCACCCACTGTTGCAATTCATCTCCAGCTGACCAAGATCAGCTCCCCTGGAGAAAATGGTTGCTTTGGAGGGTGGACTCTGTGGCTTTGTATCCAGCTGAGGTCCTTCCCCTCTCAAAACCCGGCCCTCCCCAGGCTCCACCCCCAAAATCTCCAGTTATTTCCCAACCCAGAGTTGGCAACCATAGCCCCAAGGCTAGAGACAGCCCTTTAAAAAAAAAGAAGTTTGGATGCCAGGGTGGAGCCTGGCATGTCCCTGGAGGCAGGCATCTCTGTGTCTTTGGTCCTAGGGCCAGAAGGCTTAGGCAAGGAAGAGGCGAGATGGAGCTCTGCTTGAACTTTGGCTCCTTTTAGAAATCATTGAGCAGTGAGTCATGCACATTTGTCTGCTTGAGAGGCGCTGCAGCGTATATGTGGAGAATTTGGGGAGCGGCGCGGAGTCTCTGTGCCTTTGGAGATAGATTTGCCTCCCTCCCGTCTGCCTTCTGTGTTTTTACTGATAGGTACAGATCATTTGAAAGACTTCCTCGTAGGTGGGCTTGATAATGCCAGAGATGGTCCTCAGGCCGCCAGCAGATGATTCTTTCTCCTTGGTTCCCCGGGCTTACTTAGATCCAGGGATTAGCCGGCAAATGTATTTCTTTCTCTTTTTTCCCCCTGTGCAGGGCTTAGCCTTGGAATATGTGTAGTAATGAAAGGAATGAGTGCTTTGATCACATGCACAGAATCTCCCCCCCCCCACACACACACACATACAGCGTAACCAAAATAAATACACATCTGAGGATTGACAGCAGAGCATTTAGGCCAGAAGGGTAGAGCTTTTCCTCTCCTCATCTCTTCCTCTCCTGGTTTTTCCGAGTCCCAGGTGGGGGCTGAGGGATGATATTTCTCTTAGAAATTAAGTGTTGATTGGCTCAGTAACCCTGTGCTGGTCACCCCCTTGGAGAGCGCAGTGTTTTTTAACTGGATTGGTAGTGGGGCAGGAGTGAAGGTTAGTGAACACAGAATACAGTCTGGGCAACAGCGAGGCCTTGGAATCGTCCCTCCTTAAGAAGATTTTTCTCTGCCCCTGTCTTCAGCGTGCTTCTCTTTTGTGCAATACCTTCCCATTGAAAACCACTGACTTCTTTTCAAGTAAGTGCGTGGGGGGGGGGGCTTGTGCTTTTCCCTCAGTGTCCTTTGACTGCAAAGTGTGGGCAGGGCCATGTTTTTGAGGGGAATGAAGAAGCACTGCAAGTATCGAACCTTTGCCCCCTCCATTCCCGCCCAGGGAGATGCTGTCCCAAAGCTCTGTTTTTAAGCCGGGAGGCAAAGTGATGGGAATAGCTTTTCCCTGCACCCTTTTTGGTCATTGGTTCCAAACCGCTCTCCTTTCTCCCCGTTTGCTTGCTTTGCTTCTAACGTGCCTCCTTTTGCCAAAGCCCCTATTATTAGGTTGCAGATTGCATACCTCCCTTCTAAAAACTTGTTAGAACTTCTCGGCTTAAAACTTGTTACGAAACGTGGAGGTGCCTAGTCTGGCGTCAGCCCTCTTCCCTTGGAGTGAATTCAATTTGTTCTGTCAGTGGGGGCCTGGCAGCTAGGCAGCACTCTCCTTTCCCCCTGGATTTAAGACGAAAACACCTCCAGCAAGGAGCACGGAACAAAAAGGTATCTCAGCAATGCGTGTTTGCTGAGATAACAGGAATTTGGGGCGGGGGGGGCTTACCAGGGAAGAAAAGCAGATGGAGGCAGGGGTACCCGGCCCCACCATGCTTGTCAAGTCTCCCCTATAGCTGTTCTCTATCCCGGCCTCTTTTGCCATGTTGAGGGGAACTCTGGTTGCTTGGTAGGGATGGTCTCTGGCAATGGATGAGGAAGGCTCTCCCCCTGCCGAACGGAACCGTAGAGCAGGGCAAAGAATTGCGTGGGCTCGCCTAGCAGCCAGAACCGCCTTGTGTTTCACTGCCTGCTCCTTGTACCTGATTTATTAACTAGGGCGCTTGGTACCTCTGGGAAGGCCCCTGCCTTGCTGTGCTTGCTCAGCAAATGTGAAGGTGTCCAGCATCTCTCTTCCTTTTTCGTTAGCCTTCCAGCCCCTTTTGCAACGGGCGTCAAAATACTGAAAAGGTGGCCTTGGCGTTGGGTGCCCTCTCCACTAGGATCGCAGTTCTGTGCCCTTGTACTATGCAGGCTTGGAGTGCCCGGTCTCCTTGCGGGGCTTGGCATTCTAGGGCAGGGGTATCAAACATATGGCCCCCGGCGTGGAACTGGCCTGTCTGGGGCCCTTCTCCAGCCTGTGAGCCACTGGTGCTGTTCTCAGCCCATGAGGGAAAAGGAGTGGCAGGAGGACAAAAATCGCCCCCCTGGAGCTTTTGGAAACAGCCTCTCCATCAGGCCTTCCCCTCAGCCCTGCCACTTCTGTGGTAAACGCAGGGGTGGGGGCATCTGGGAGAGCCAGGCTTCTGTGGGTTCCCCAGTAAATCAATTGCTTTCACTTCTGGAATCAATTACTTTTCTCTGTATTTTGAGTAAAAAATAATATTGTTAATCGGGTTTGCCAGTGTCCTTTATAAAGTTTATATCTCCAGTACTTAACCTGGCATTACATTTTATGGCACACATGGCCCGGCCCAACAAAGTGACATTTAAGGGAAGATCTTGTCTCACTGTTAGTTTTCTTTGAGGGGGTGAACAAACATGTGGGCAAAGGGGACCCAACAGATATTGTTTACCTTGACTTCCAGAAAGCTTTTGATAAAGTTCCTCATCAAAGGCTCCTAAGTAAGCTCAAAAATCATGGGATAAAAGGACAAGTGCTAAATTTGCGGATGATACGAAGTTGTTCAGGGTGGTGAAAACCAGTGAGGATTGTGAGGCACTCCAAAGGGATCTGTCAATTTTGGGCGAGTGGGCGTCAACATGGCAAATGGGGTTCAATGTGGCCAAGTGCAAGGTGATGCACATTGGAGCCAAAAATCCTAACTATAAATACACGTTGATGGGGTCTGAACTGGCAGAGACTGATCAAGAGAGAGATCTTGGAGTTGTAGTGGATAACTCACTGAAAATGTCGAGACAGTGTGTGACTGCAATAAAGAAGGCCAATGCTATGCTGGGGATTATTAGGAAGGGTATTGTAAACAGATCAGCCAATATCATAATGCCCCGATATAGATCGATGGTGCAACCTCATTTGGAATACTGTGTGCAGTTCTGGTCACCACACCTTAAAAAGGATATTATAGCCTTGGGAAAAGTGCAGAAAAGGGCAACTCGAATGATAAAAGGGTTGGAACACTTTCCCTATGAGGAAAGGTTAAAGCGCTTAGGGCTCTTTAGCTTGGAGAAACGACGACTGAGGGGTGACATGATTGAGGTTTATAAGATTATGCATGGGAAAGAACAGGTAGAGAAAGAGGTACTTTTCTCCCTTTCTCACAATATAAGAACTCGTGGGCACTCCATGAAATTGCTGAGCGGTCGGGTTAGAACGGATAAAAGGAAGTACTTCTTCACCCAAAGAGTGATTAACACTTGGAATTCACTGCCACAGGAAGTGGTGGTGGCTACAAGCATGGATTGCTTCAAAAGGGAATTAGATAAGCATATGGAGCAGAGGTCCATCAGTGGCTATTAGCCACAAGGTATAGATAGGGACTTTGGGGCAAGTGATGCTCTGTCTTCTTGGAGCTTGGGGGGGGTCAACAGTGGGAGGGCTTCTAATGTCCTGGCCCCACTGCTGGACCTCCTGATGGCACTGGTATTTCTGGCCACTGTGTGACACAGGGTGTTGGACTGGATGGGCCTTTGGCCTGATCCAACATTGGCATCTCTTATGTTATGTCAGATCCATCCCTCATAACAAATGAGTTTGACACTTATTGTATGCTCTCAGGTTTCTCGTCCCAATGGCTGTCAGCCCTCGGAAACCTATGAGCAGCATCTGACATGCTGGCGGGTGGGCAGGAAGTGGTTTCTTCAGTGAATGAGGACTTTGCCCCTGCCGGACACACATGAGCACACATGAAGCTGCCTTATACTGAATCAGACCCTGGGTCCATCAAGGTCAGTATTGTCTACTCGGACTGGCAGCAGCTCCCCAGAGTCTCAGGCAAAGGTCTTTCACATCACCTCCTGCCTGGTCCCTTCAACTGGACATGCCTGGGATTGAACCTGGGACCTTCTGCATGCCAAGCAGAGGCTCTTCCGCTGAGCCACAACCTCCTCCAATTTTCTCCATTCCACTTCATTTTCTCTTTGCCTTTGTTTTCACATTTCTTTTGTTAAACGAGCATGGTGGAGTGGTTACAGGGTTGGGCTGGGGGACACACAGTCATGAAGCTTGCTGGGTGACCTGGGAGTTAGTCACTCTTTCTCAGAGTTGTTGTGAGACTAAAATGTAC
>NW_015175460.1:53912-87186 GCF_001447785.1 Gekko japonicus
GGAAATAAATGTTCCTAGTAAATAAAATCCCACATTTGTTGGTAGCCCAGATCATGGCAGCAGAATACATTAGGCAGTTTTGACTTAAGTCTGCATAACTTAGCCGAGTCCTTCTGGGTGCCAGGCACAGATCTTTCCTTTTGTGTGTGTCCCTCGGACTAGAAGCAGCTCTCTGACCTTCCTTTACCTGTTGTCAACCTGAGCCTTCAAATCAAGTCCGGCTTACCAGGCTCAAGTTAATAAAAAAGGAATTTTCTCTCGGCTTAGGACTGAATCTTCCTGTCTGTGTCGAAGGGATGAGACAGCCGAGGTGGCAGCAGCCGCATTAAGTTGCCCACAGCTCTTCCTCCTGAGAGCCCTGCTGCATTTTTATATTTATTTGTTTTTCTTTAATCACAGACCAATTTCAAACTCTTGGCTGCTTGCGTCGGACTGCAGGGCAGCTGGTGCCAGGGAATGCTGAGTAAGCAATTCTAGCAATGCGGTCGAAACCTCTGCATTAGATCAAGGGAATGGTGGTTGGGTACTTTGTCCAGACCCGTGCATGCATAGACATTTGGCTCTGCTCTGGCAACAGTGCACGGAGGGGGCAATCAAAGCGGGCTGAAGATCGATGCAGGCTGAAGGACCTCATGGGGCTGGATTGCAGGGCTGGGAACTCCCGGGCATCTGTGCGGCAGAGGCTGCAGTTCTGCTACTAAGTCACTTAAAGGCTGTTTGACCTTGAGCCAAGCGCCGGCATAGCCCTTCTCAGCGAGGTAGGCAGCATCAAATATGAATTCTTGGCAGAAACGTTGTGAGTGTTCAAAGGGTGTGTGAATCTCTTCCCTCCAAATGTTTCATTTCAGGACTTGGCAATCGTACAGCATGCTCAGCATTCCGAGCCCCGCACCTGCGTTGTGTTCCGATCCTCACAACAGCCTGGCGAGTTAGGCTAGTAGATTCCCCGTATTGCAGTTGCCGGAGGCAATGTGAGGGACTGGCCCAGGACCACTTTGTGGCAGAAGTTTGAATGGGACCGCTTCTTGGGTCACAGCTCTTAGCCATTACGGTTATACTGACTCAGAATACTGAGGTGTGTCCAAAACAGTCCCCCCCCCGCCGCCCTTTCCCCCCTCAGGAGCAAATGATACACGAGCAGGGAGAGGGAGGGATAGCTCAGTAGTAGACTCAATGCATGCAAATTATGGACCCCAGCTGAGCTGTTCCTCTGTCAAACTGGATGTGATTGGGGGGGGCCTACACAGGTGAGGGGAACAGAATCCTGCTGTTGGGCTCCATTTCTTGAAACCTTTTCCTCCCGACTTTATACGTGCAAATCATGGTCTGCGCCACTGGCCTGTTCTTTCCCACCTCCTTCCCGCACCAGAACTGGCTTCCAAAGGATCAGTTTCCTCATGATAGTTTCTTTTTTTAAAGTCCTTGTTTATTTTACTTTTATTTTTGCTTAACAGGATAACATCACAGCATGCAGCCATTTTTTCTTGGAGGGCTCTGACCTCTTTGACTATGCATCGCTTCCAGCTTGATCAAGCTCATTATCCAGGTAAGCGCCTCTGGTCTTTTTGGTTGATCAGAATCTTCTGCATGATACTTTCAATGCAAATCCTACTTCCCATCCTTTAAACGTTTATGTTCTTATTCTTTATACAGTTGTATAGAAACAGGGCCAGACTAGACATGATGGGCACAAGGTCAGTATTGCCTACTCTGACTGGCAGCAGCTCCCCAGGGTCTCAGGTAAAGGTCTTTCCCATCACCTACTACCTGGTCTTTTTAATTGGAGATGCCAGGGATTGAACCTAGGACCGTCTGCATGCAAAGCAGAAGCTCTACCACTGAGCCATGGCCCTTTGGGAGGGGCCTTTGCACACGGAAGGCCCCAGTTTCGATCTCCAGCATCTCTAGCTAAAAATGGATCAGATAATAGGCTATGTAAAAGGAGAAGAAGAAGAGCTGTATTTATACCCTGCTTATTCTCTCGGGAGTCTCAGAGTGGCCTACAGTCGCCTTCCCTTCCTCTCCCCACCACGGACACCCTGTGAGTTAGGTGGGGCTGAGAGAGCTCTGAGGGAACTGTGACTGACCCAAGGTCACCCAGCTGGCTGCCTATAGAGGAATGGGGAATCAAACCTGGTTCTCCAGATTAGAGTCCGCCGCTCTTAACCACAATACCACACTTAGCCCTCCATCCTGAGACTCTGGAGAGTGACTGCCAGTCAGAGTAGACAACACTGACCTCAATACAGCTGTCTTACTATAACGCACCATCGTGTGAAACATTTTTCTTCTTGCCTGGCTCATTTTAGTATTGGAGAACACCAATACAGAAAGGAGAAGCCCCCCCAAAAAGAGAGCTTCAACCAACAGGAACAAAAGAAGGGCAGCTTTAGCCTTCCTCACTGCATTTCCTATTTTTTGTAAAAATAAATCCTTCCACTCACCACACTTTACTTGCCTCCTTATTTGGACTGAGAATGCATGCCATCCTTGGAGCAAGAAGCAACCCTGGCTTCTGCAGAATGTGCCGGGGTATGCTCTGTAAACGGTGAGCTACAATCTTGACCCTCTGTTCCCTAGAGGCCTTTGACCTTTTAGCTAAACCTTTCCAGCCTCCTGGTTTCTGTGGCCCTCTTGCTGTAGGACCTGCCAAGCTCTAATCCTCACAAACGACGTGCCACGACCCTGGCACAACTTTAAACCCAAACTGCAGGTAGTTCCAGTGTCGAGCGCCATCCGCTGCGTAAATGCTGTAGGAGCATTAACGTTGCCTGCAGATAAAACTCCTGCTTTTTCTGCAACTCTCAGCCTGCAGCTATCGAATTCCCCCTGGGTGCTGAGCATGGCATAAAAGGTACATTTTCCCCCTCTGTCTCTTCCTAAGAGTGTTGAAAGGCCTCCTGCAGAGCCAAAAGCTATTCCTGATCTGGGGACCTTCTTATCAATATTTCATGCGTTCATTACTAAATTATGCAGCTCTCGGCTATTAAACTACTAAAGCTTCTAATTTTGCGAGGGGGAAGATAAATGAGCTGTAGAGGCCTGGCCGCTGACAAGATTTAAAGCGGATTTATTATACTCGGAGGGCCAGCTCCAAATTAAAAGCTCCAGGTGGAGCACAGAGCAGAGGGAGAAGGGGCCGGGTCTCTTAGACGGACTGGTGGCCCCATGTAAGGCAGGTGAGCTGGCTAAACACCTGCTTCGCTTTCCTCCCTGAACCTCAAAGGCAGCAGCAGCTGTAGCTCTCTGTTCTTTTCATCCTGATTTCATAATCAGTGACTTGGAAGTCAGCTTTGCTTGGGCCTCAGTAATCCATTCAGCGAAGGGGCTACAGTGAGCCTTTATCCTGCTCTGCGTGAGGGAAGTGGGCCGGCCTACTCCGGAGGCGCTGATAGAAAGTTGGTGCACGCAGATCAGCTGCTCACAGTATTGAAAGAATGCACAGGTCATCTGACCTGCTAGTGTCCGCATCCGCACATCATGCAGTATTGTTAAAGGCACAGCAGCTGGGGGCTGGTAAAGAAAGTCGGTAACCCTACATGCAAATGTTAAATCCTTGGAAGTAAAGAGACAAGCCCTTATGCAACAAAGCCTTGGTCTTCCTCTTGGGTCCATTTCTTTGCCTAGCCAGGGTAGGACTCAGGTCTAAAACAGGTAACAACGATCACTGATCACTGTCGATCTGTAAAAGGGTAAATTGTGTCCAGCTGCAGTTGCAGTTTGAATCTGGGCTTCACAAGAAGTGGGGAGGGTTTTGTTAGAAGTGGAGGACTTTGCGCTGTCTCCTGTCTCAGACTTGAGAAGATGGCACCAAAGAGTTTAGACGGATAGAGAGATCAGGACACATAGAGCACCCTTTCCTTTGAAATAGGGTGGTGCTGCTCTTAAGGGCAGTTTCCTCTGTTTCCATTCCCTCACGCTTCTCTCTCACACACACACAAAAGAGGGTGCATGATCTCTCGTCTTGCACCGTAGAGGCTGGACGTGCATCCAGCATCCAACACTATTTAGTTAGAATAGGTAATCTAGATCTGTCTTTTACCTGCACGTTTCAGCATGTATTTCCTTTAATAAAAGTTGCTTTTTAGTTTTAGAACTGACTGCAGACTCCATGTAACTTTGTAAGTCTGTTGTCGCAACTAGCCCCAAGCTCTGCTGCATTAAAGCCTTTGAGCACACTGCTGCTTTTTGGTGGGCTGCGTTAAAGCCTTTGAGCACTCTGCTTTTTTGTAGTTCCCTGGGTTTAACCCTTCAAGTCCTACTTGGCTTCACTGATTGAAACGACATTTCTTGTGCTGTGTTAGGAAAAAACAAGACACATTAAAAGACACACCTGTTTCCTAATAGTGCAGGCAGCCTTTGGTTAGTAGAGCTGGAATGGTTAAACCCCCTTCTTTCCTTTCCACATATCCATAAATCTTAATCTGGGCTGTGCACATATACAGTTTACGTAAAAAAAAAAAATAGAAGTCATAAGTGTTTTGGTGCCAAGAGTTGATTCACACATGCATGTATATACCAGTCAGTAGCCTCATAGTCGCCAGGGATGAAATTGGGTGTGTGAATTGCTTTTTGTTGTTTAGGTATGAAAACTCTCCCAAGTGGTTTTTGGAGACTGTTTTCACACCTGCAAGTCATATCTGGTGCTATAGCTATCAGGTTTTTAACATGTACATGCTAATTCATTCCGAAGAGAGGAAAGCAAAGGCAAGGAGGATGGTTTAATTCTGGCTGAAGAGAGCTGTATATCTGCTTGTGACAGTATCTGGAGGGGGAGTGCTCTCTTGGCACATAGCTAATTAACGGAGCTGTAGGCACGCATTGCTGGATATTGCACTATCACAGTTATTAAGCTCTGGGATTGTCTTGCCCACACAAGAAAATCCAGGGGTGAATAACTATGATGTAATAGTGCAGTATCTAACCACATGTGGATGTGGCCCAGGTTTCACTGAGGTTGCCTTTCCAGGCCACTGTTGAGCAAGTGCAGAGTCTGTGGGAAGGGAGCAGGGACCCAGGGCTGGCCTGGCCTCCTCCTGACTCTTACTGCATCGTCTGCTGGGCTTCCTTGTTGTTGAAGCTTGGCAGGAAAGGTGATTCGGAGTGGTTTTTCTCCCGTCAGGCATCGTTCACAGTCACTTGGACCATCTCCCTCCGGGATGTTTTGCCTTTCTTCCTTGCAGGCCTGTTGGGTCCCATTGAGGTGTCTGTGGTTTTTCTGACAAAGGCCATCCTGGTGCAGGGCAGTGCTGACCCAGGGTACCAGCAGTTGGCATTGTTTTCTAGAGTTGGTAGGTTGGCTTAACTTGACTGCTGCTCTTAAAGCAGCTCTTTAGTCCCAATTCCATCTCCCCTCGCCCCTTAGATCATTCTACTTGGAGGGACTGCAGCTCAGTGGTAGAACATCTGCTTGGTGTGCACAAGGGCCCAGCATCTCCAGTTAAAACGGTCAGGGAGGAGGTGAGGGGAAGGATTGTACCCAAGAGACACTGCTGGTCAGAAAAGACAATACAGATCCTGGTAGACCAAGGGTCTGACTGTGTAAGGCAGCCTGGATTTCTTTGCAGTGGGGCTGTGCCCTTTTAAGCATCCAGTTTAACCACCTTTTGTCTATACACAAAGTTGAAGAATATAGTAACTGGCTTATGTTACCTGATCTTGGGGTAAACAGCAGCAGTGAGCTGGAAACAAATTTTTCACTGCGCAGTCTTTTTGGAGGGCCCGTGCCTGTATTTCCCCCCTCTGTGATGCATCATTAACTTAATGGAACTCACTGCCACTGGATGCAGCCGCCTGGGGAGGCAGCATATACATCTTCTAAATAAATAAACGCTGTCACTGGTTCATGTAGCTTTAAAAGGGAATCAGACCCATTCCAGGCGGGTGGGTCCTTTAAACGGCTCTTAGCCTGATAGGTAGATGGAACCTCCACATCCAGAGGCAGTATACCTCTGAATGCCATTTGACAAGGTACAAATATGGCTTTGGCCTCGGGGGTCCCTCTGCTTGTGGACTTTCTAGGGCACTTGGTTGACCTCAGAAATAAGATGTTGGCCTTGATCGGATCCAGCCTGTGCCTGATACTTGCCTTTATCAGTGCTGGGCCAGTCATGGGAGGGCAGGTTCTGTGGGAAAGGCCTCGGTGGGCCAGACGCAGGCTGTGTTTTCCAGCTGTAAGCTATGTAACGTGCAGAGTTAGTGCCGAATGTGGTTAGTTCTAGTCTGAAGCCCAGGCTGCCTGAAGCCTTTTCCAGCTGATGGATCTGGGATCGTTGCCTGAACTTAAAGGGCAGTACGAGGTCTGGTGGGCAATTTAGGAGGCTTCCTGTAATCCAGCGTGGCCTGTTGTTCTCTGCAGCCAAATCCCTTAAAATTACTCTCATGGCAGTTGCAAGTAACATTATTCCCTCCTTCCACTCTCTTTTTCTCTCTTCCCTGCCCCTTCCCTGCCACAGGACCTGTCATCAGTACAAATACCTGAGAGGCGCAAGCTGGAAGAGGGCTTTCTGTGAGAGCCCTGCTTGCCCAAAACTGGCCAGTGTTTGCTGCTGAATTCCCCACATTTGAGGCCTGGCCGGGGTGTCCAGAGAGACCTTCAAGACAGCCCTAGGCATTCTGGGTAGGAATGGTTCCTTTCATGGTGAAACCAGCATCCCTCAGGCATCTTGGCACTACTCACCGGCTCCTTCAGCGCACCCTGGACTTTCCCGGCAGTTTTATCGGCTTCCCTTTCCACCCATGCCTCGTAGATGTGGGGCTGCAGTCAGCAGGCGTTTCCCCTGGACACTGTGGAAATGTTGGATATCGTTTCCCGGAAGTGGCTTTCACTGCCGCCTATGCCTACGCCTCGGGCAGGGGCAGCCGCAGCGATGCTGGGCAAGCAACTGATGGTGGTCGGAGGGGTGGACTCTACGCAGAGCCCTCTGGCGTCAGTTGAGGTCTACAACGTGGACGAAGGCAAGTGGGAGAAGAAAGCGGACCTTGCGCAGGCTTCCATGGGCATCTCTGTGGTCGAGAAAGGTAAGGCAGGTGGGGATCTGCTCCACAAGTAGTCTGCAGCGGCCCTGACCTGGAGGGGCCAGTCTAGCCTGTTCTCGTCAGCTCCCAGAAGCTAAGGAGAGTCAGCCCTGCTTAGTATTTGGGTGGGAGACCACAAAGGAAATCCGGGGCTGCTACACAGAGTCCGGCAATGGCAAACCACCTCCGTTCGTCTCTTGCCTTGGAAACTCTTTAAGGGCTCACTGTAAGTTGGCTACAACTTAACAGCATTTCCCACCACAGTTTACAGTGATGTTGGGTTAGAATCCCGCAGTGTTTTAGGGAGAATGGTTGATATTCCTACAGAGAACTCATGTGGTGTAGAGATTAAAAAATAAAAAAATTAATTGCAACCCCCAAACAGAAAGACCAGGTTCAAATCTCCACTCTGCCATGAAGTTTGCTAGGCGACCTCGGGACAGTCACGCGCTCTCACAGTTGTTGTAGGGATAAAATTGGAGAGGAGGGAGGAAAACCCCACATGTGCTGCACTGAATTCCTCAGAGGAAAGGCAGTACTTCTCTTAAGTACTTCTTTTAAAGAAGGTGATTTTTAATGTGGGAATCAAGCAAGAAAATTTGCCCATGTGGCATTGGTATGCCCGTTACCGCATCAGCATTGCACCTTCCTGAGCTGTGGATCCCCTGATGTACAAACAGGCTGGTTGAACAATGTGCAATATGGACATGTGCAGTGCTACATTGGGTACGTTCTTCTTGCTCCTCCAGCATCGTGTTTAACTTGTACCTAAGATTTGGGTTCTAATGTAAACCGCTGCAGAATTACTCTAAATCTATCTATTGGGCTTAAAAAGGTAAGTAGCCATTTGCCTAATCACCTGTGGTGCATTGAAGTTGCTTTGCAAACGCTGTGGTATGGTTTGTTTTGGGCTTGTTTTGTATTCCTTTTTAGACCACAAGTAAAGTCACAAAAGTATGCCTGAGCAAGCTGGCACGTAGGCGTTTTCTGTAGGGCTCTGCCATAGTACCTGGGAAGACATCAACCTGCACCAGTAATATGCTATTGGCTCTTGCAGTTGGCAGAGCTGGTTTTTTGCTGATAATAAATTGTTGCAGAAAGTGTGACACACTTTCAGAGTATCTGATCTCCATTTCTGATATGTTGTTCCTATCTACTCTCTGCTACAGTCTTTGAATTCTAGGCTTCACTCCCTCCCTCCATCTCATTTTTTCTTTTTTTAACTACAGTGATTCATTCCATTGGGAGCAGATTCAAAAGCCTTATCTGATAGAGCATAAAGGGCTAATAATTTGATCTTTGAAAATCTGAATGTAAACATCAATCCGCCTGGTTTTTTAGAAATTCATTGCATTAAACGTAGTGGCCAATTGGTAATACTTTGGGTAGTAATGAAAGGAATTAGATTTGTAAAATCTTTCTCTTTATTTTGCGATTAGAATCTGATCTTACTGCATTATTCACATGAGCGCATGAAGGTGCCTCATACAGGCCTTCGTACTGTCAAGGTCAGTATTGACTACTCTGACTGACAGTAGCTTTCCAGAGTCGAAGGCTGAGTGAGGTCTTTCACATCACTGACCACCTGATCCTTTTTTTTCCCTTTTTTTTTAAGCTGGGGACGTTGAGGGTTGAACCTGGAACCTTCTGCATGCCAAACAGACAATGCTCTGTCACTGAGCCACAGCCCCTTCCCACTGTAATCGGCTGACGCTTTTGTAAGCTTGGCTAAAATATCATATTATTTCTCTTATTTTTTTAAAAAACAAAATGCAGTTTCATTAAACTTAAAATCAATACTTACCACAATTCTGCCCTGCACTTTCTTCATGGTTTTCTTCCTCTTATCCTCACAACAACCCTGTAAGGTAGGTTAGGCTCAGGGCCAAGGAGCTCTGAATGTCTCCTTTTCACACAAATGTGTAATTGCCCGCAAGACAGCAAGGGTGGCTCAGACCCCATTTAATTGCATTTGGAATCACAGCAGGTGTACCTTGGTTTCTGCATGGGGAAAATAGTGGCAGCTTTCGCCCCAGAGTAAAAGCGTGAGATCTGGTCGGGAAGTCAAATGCATTTACTTAAAGGTGATTCTGACTGTCTGAGTGCCCAGCTAGCACTGAAGGAGGGAGCTGTCTTAATTCAGGGCTGTGTGTACTCCTGGGCACGAAAGTCTGTAAATGAATCACGTGGGCCCTTCCACCTTCTGAGGCAGGGTGAGGAGTTATGCTGGAAACCAAACCCAAGTCCCTGTTCCTGGGAATCCTTTTCACTGTCCGTCTCTCTCATTTCGCAGATACATACGCACACTTTGGCTTGGGGAAGGTGTGTGTGTGTGGGGGACTCCTGGAGAAATCTCCAGCAGGGATGTTTTCCAGCCTATATTCACAGTCATTTTAAGAGAAAGCAAAATGAAAGTTGTTTTTTCTCTGGTTCAGGTTTTCTCATTTTGTGTGTTGACTCTTGGCATGTCATTTAGAGCGAGGTTGGCCAAGCACCCTTCACAGTCGAAGAGCCATTCCACAGAGTGCTCTGCCTGCGCCTCAGGTCAGTCACTCTGTCTCAGCCTAACCTACCTCACAAGGTTATTGTGAGGTTAAACAGACAAGAAATGTTATTCTATTTTATTTACGTCCTTTATCCCACCTTTTTTTCTGCATGAGGATCCAAAGCAGGTTACACCATTTCCCCCTCTTCCATTCTTACCTCACAACAACCTTGTGAGGTAGGTTAGGCTGAGAGAGAGTGTGGCTGGGCTGGACCAAAGTCACCCAGCAAGCTTCCATGGTAGAACAGGGGCTCAAACATCCTAGTCTAATATTCTGACCACTACACCGAAGGACAGGATAAAAAATGTAGGTAAATAACTAAGGGTAGTCACACAAACTGACTTTAAATTTTACCCAGCTCTTAATGATAGAGTACCAATTAATCCAAATTAAAAACGTAAATGAGGCCCCGTCCTGGATAGCCCAGGCAAGCCCAGTCTCACAAGATCTCGGAAGCTAAGCACGGCCGACCCTGGCAAGTACTTGGAAGGGCGACCTCCAAGGAATACCAGGGCTGGGATGTAGAGGCAGGCTGTAGCAAGCAACCTCTCTGAAGTGTCCTAGCCTCACTAGGGGTTGCCAGAAGTCAACCATGACTTCCAGACCCACAAGTGTGCCCAGGCACACACACACAGAGTTACAAAAAAAAAACCCCATAAATGAAAATGGGAGCAACCCCCACACCCAAGAAATTTTAAACTGGAGATGTTGACCATTGACCCTGGGCCTTAATACATGCAAAGCAATTGCCCTGCTATTGATCTGAGGCTTTTCTGCGTGGATAGAGACATTGATTTTCTTCGTCCTCTGTTCAATAATTTTTACACTGCAACCAGACAGTCCATATCTGTAGATCCTACCAGCAAAGACGTTCATAATTCAAAAATACAGCAGCCGCAATCTGAAATGGCCACTGTTTTTTAAATTTATTTATAATCCACTGCACTTTGCCATTGTTGAGGGTTGGCTGTGTTAACAGTTCCAGGCAATTCAGCCTATAGAAAAAGAGAACATTAATTTGGGTAGGAAGCATAGCTCCAATGAGGAGCAGAAGGACTTGGCAGGGATAATAGAATGGGGAGTGGGAGGAATGGTGTGTGTGTGGATTTTTACCTTGTTTAGTCATGGCAGTCTTGTTTCACATTCCACAGTCTGTAGAATAAATATTACAGCTGCCTGTGTAGAGTGTCCCAGGGGGGAGGTTACACGTAGGTGAATTGGCCACTACAAAGCAGCAGTAAATAATTTATTGGTTTCATTTCCCCATTCACCTTAATTATCCAGTATTTAATTGCACTGGAAGAGCCCTTAATGTTGACTGAAGTGATCTTTCAGTACACTTTGGGAAAGATATTCTTTACATACCTGGATCCGATTTTCTCTTTGTTATGCTAATTGCTGATAATAAGTTGCTCGAGCTTTTGTATTGCTGCCTGGTTATCTAAGCTGCTCTGGAAATAAGGGGAGTTTTTGCAGAGCGCTGTGGGCTCACGTGGTGGCAGTGGAGGGCACTGAGAGCTCGGAGCGGTTTCCCCTGGCGTGGTTGGAGCGAGAAGGCTAAAATATAAGGCTATTAGGACTGGGCAACAAGTCCTTTGTGCTTCTGAGCTACTATGTTGGACAATGGTCCTGATACCACATCTCCCAGTGGCTGCTGGGTTTTGCCAGCCGGGCACGACAGTGAACCAGAGGGATGCTGGAAGAGAGAGGCTGCCCGCGGGCCAAGGGGTAGCGTCCCTACAGAACTGCTGTTGCGACAGCGCCCCCCCCCCTTCGTTCCACCTTGGGGGAGGGAGGCCTTAGAGTCCCCACTTGCAGTTTGCAGAGCAGTGGGCAGGCTGTGCTGGAAACCAAACTTGGCAGCGTGGCTGGGTTGCCATGGCATCTCCAGGGATACAATGCGGCGAGTATAATTAGATGTGATTGCCTAGGATCCCTGTGTTGTTCATTGTGGAGTATGTTGCAGAGGGAGGGGTGGGTGCCACATCTGGAATGACAGGTACTGGGGGACCTGTCAGATGGCAGTAAGACTGGGGGGGTGGCATTTATTTCGAAGTGTTTGTGGGTGGGGGGGGACAAGATGTCAGCCAGCATGGGGAATAAGACACCTGTTGTAGGTGCAGATAGAAAACGGGGAAATGTGGCCATGTTCAAGGCTGGTGTGGCTAACAGGGAGACGTTACATCCCTAACAGCCTTTAGTGCACCCTGACCGTTTTCCTTCTGCTGGCACCCCAGGGGTGACTTGATAAATGGAATTAACTGAGGGGCTAGTTCCTCCAGCTTTACCACTGGGATAAATCCATCCCGAAACACTGTCAGCCGGTTGCCTACTGGATTATTGAACAGTAGGGACTCGTAATATCTGTGAAGAAGAGACTGTTTTGCTAATACTTCTTGACCGTATTACTGAATAATAACTCAGCCAGCTTTCGATCTTTAAACCACCCCCCCTTCGCTCCTCTTGTCTTGTCTCAAGGGCTCTTTGTTCCTAGTTCAGCCAAAAGGGCGAAGGCACCAGGCTGTGAAGTGGGATGGAACTAGTGGAATTCCTCACCCAGCCTCATTCAGAACACGCAGGTTTACGTAACCCAAGGGGTTAGGCTTATTATTTAACATACACAAAGAATGTAACACTGCAGTCAAAGAAGTAAACCCCCCTCATAAAACATCCTTTCTCGCTTAATATGTGACCTGAATGACACATGTGGGTGTTACAGAGTTTACTTAGCTGCTTAAAGAACCATAGCAAACAGCAGCTGGAAATCAAAAACCCTTCTCTGTCTCCTTGGCACAAGACACTGCATCGAAATGGTGGTAGGAAACAAGCTTGGCTGAGAACCATCTTGAGAGTATAAAGGTGGTGCAAGAAGGTAGAACAACAGGCCAGGGGAACTAACATGGTTTCCCCTCCTGAGAGCGCTTCCAGATGGCTTGCCCTACACACGCACCCTAAAGTTGAGCCATTATCAGAAGTAACTGCTCATCTTTTTGTCATGCAAAAAACCTTCAGGATTGCTTCCTGACCCCAAAGTAGCATTTCCCTGGGTGTGTAAAAAAGGGCCACAAGAACTAAGCACTGAGGCAACCCTTCCTGCCCTCCCTCTCATGATCTGCCTAAGTTCATAGAATCCACATTGCTGTCAGATGGCCATCTAGCCTCTGTTTGAAAACCTCCAAAGAAGGAGAACCTACCACTTCCCAAGGAAGCCTGTTCCACTGAGGAATCGCTCTAAGGGTGCATTCAGACACGCCGTTTGATCTGGTTCGTCATGCTTCAGCAACGGATTTTATCTGCACTATCACACAGTCAACATCTGCCTCTGTTGGTTTCCGGCTCAAAACCGCTTTAACCCGGAGTATTTTGTTACCAGGTCCCAAAGTGGTGTTTTCTCAGCTCTCCCGTTTAAAGCCACATTTCCCCCCTCCTGTGTGATCGTTCCTCCGGTGTCAATCCACTTCCGGTTTAAACCCCCTCCCCACTCGAAAGCTCCCTGAGGCTTCTGCTTTTCGCCCACCATTTCCCAGGTATAGACGTCAAGCTGACAGGTTGGTGGTAGTTACCCGGATCCTCCTTTTTCCCCTTCTTGTACTTTTCTTAGTTTCTGATAACACTTGCACTGTTGTTCTGATAGATCTATATCTATTCCCGGGCCTCTGTGTTCTTAATTGGTAGGAATGTTTTCTACTTAAATAAAGATCTTTCTTCCCTTCTAAAGATCTCAGATTGTGCATAGGTAATTTACAAGCCTGGCAGTTGGCTCACAAATCCCTAGTCCAGCTCAGGGATTTAGTTGGGCCTAGGAGGAGGGAGATAGTCCATACACCCCATTTTCAATGAGCTGGACCACTGGGGAGGAGTTGGGGGTGGTGGCAGCATATGAAGTCCAGCTGTTGCCTCACTGGGAAGGGGGGCTAGGATTCCCTGCAAGTGAACGCTAGCCCCCCCCCCCCCCGATCCCTTCTTTCCTCTTGGAGGGTCATAGCCTAAGAAGGTAGAATCAGGATAGGGGCCCTCTTCTTACTTTCCTTTCCCCAAAATAAAATGTTAGAATTCCATATCACTTAGTATGGAATGAGTTTTATGTTTTCTTTTCATTTTTAGCATGTATAACTATACCATATTATTGAGCAACAGGCATTATTTCATAGCCATTAAATACATTCTGGAGATGCCAGTGCAAATTTTGCTATCGAGGACCCAGATCGTCCTCTCCCAGATCGCCATTTTTTCCCCACCTTTTCTCTTTCACCTTCTCTCGCCTGGCCACATGACCCACTTCTGAATCCTGAGCCACAGTTCAGAAACAGCTGATCTATACACAAATATAACATATGGGGAGGGGCTGTGGCTCACTGGCAGAGCCTCTGCTTGACATGCAGAAGGTCCCAGGCTCAATCTCCAGCATCTCCAGTTAAAAGGATCAGGTGGGAAGGGATGTGAGAGACCCCTACCTGAGACCCTGGAGAGCCACTGCCAGTCTGAGTAGACAATACTGACTTTGATGGACCACAGATCTGGTTCAGTATAGGGCAGTTTTCATGTGTTTATATTGCAGTCAACACTCCCTCTAAGCTGTGGAGTCTTGTGAGCAAAAATTCTACTTTGTGAGCTACTGGCATTAAAATTGTGAGTGAGCGATTTGGCTCCTGCATAAATTAGTTTGCTCGGGAGCCATCCTTCCTGAGCTAAGACAAAAAATGGGTGAGCTGGAGGCTAGATCATACTAACTCAGCTTAGAGGGAACACTGATTGCAGTGACATGAGATACCAGTCGTGAGTGGCTACATTCCTTTGCCAATGAAGGGCTACTACGTTATCGTCCACCTTTCTCACTTGGACTCAAGGTGGATTACACAGGTGGATTCTCACTTGGACTCAAGGTGGATTATACAGGTGGATTCTCACTTGGAGTCAAGGTGGATTACACAGATTACGCAGAATCCACGGATGGGACTTCCCAGCCCTAAAAATGGTTCAATAATTTACATGGGAGAGTTCCCTCAGACTCACCGGAGCAACTATAGGATCTTAGAAGCCTTTTCCACCCCCACCTACGCCGACTTACGTTGATGCCCTTGGTTTAAGGCTTGGATGATCCTGAATCCTGCTTTCCCAGATTTTGAATCTTAAGTGCCTGTGATTTTTCTTATTTCTTTTCAGTTTGGGTCCAGGGTTGACAGCTGTCAGAGGCAGCATATTAGGCTACCCTGATTGCTCTTGGCAATGACTATTTTTGTGACTTCATCTGGTAGCAGGCACGTGCAAACTGCTTGTGTTCTCTCTCTCCCCCCCCACTCTGTGCCCATCCCCTTGACTGTCTCCTCCTCTCTTCCAGATGGTGCAGTTTACGCCTTAGGTGGGATGGGCTCAGACACATCTCCTCAAGCGCTGGTGCGGTTGTACGAGCCGACGAAGGATCACTGGCTGTCCCTGCCCTCTATGCCCACGCCCTGCTACGGGGCCTCCACTTTCTTGCATGGAAACAAGATCTACGTGATGGGTAAGGACAGTGTCCTAGGGCAGGATGTGCTCGCTGGCATCTGTGCAGTTCTGAAAGCAATGTCCCGCCTAGGAACTTCCTGTCACCCAGTGCCCATGACAACGCTGCCTGCTGGGATGGAGCTGTTTATTCTCTGCCCACAAGAGTGTGCACGATGTTACCGACAGTGTGGGAATGACAAAGTTTATATACAGAGGCAGTACAATCTTAAGTGAAGCTGGGGGTGGGGGGGGGGAGTAAAGGCTGAATGGGGGAGGGGAGAGAGATGAATTAAAGAAAGATGAACAAAGAACCACGATCCCTAATCAAGCCAAGCTGTGATGATCCAGGGCCAGCCAAGCATGCAGGATTATTCAAACAGTGCCCTAAAGGCTTGGCATGACTGGGGGTGGGGGTGGGGGCGCTATTTGCAACCGATCTTGGACCTGTTTATACAATCTAAAATTAGATTTGGTTAATTGAAAAAGTCATTATCCTGAGTCAGCAGGCACTGCGTTTTATGAACCAGGAGCTCCAGGGTGTTTCAGCTACACAACTGCGCTTGACTCTTGGGTCATTCTCCGGTGGCCTTGTTTCTTAATGGAACTGTGAACTCCATCTGTCACTGGCGACAGCACTGATGGGGTTCACGCCTCTTTTAATCCAAAAAATAATGGGCCAGCTAAGTCAAGAGCTTTCGGTTTGTTTAGAGTTATCCTCCTCCGTTTGACCTTGCATGGATCTTCACAAACAAACAAACCTGAAGCTAAAGTTAATTTAATGGCTGTGTGCACAAGGTCTTTTTTCCCTCCAGGCATCTTGTTGCTCTGGATTTCCAACACAACGTTTGGTTGCCTAAACCAACCTCCTTCCCCTTCTTAGCCTCTGAACCCTCGGCTAGCTTGCACGGTTGCCTTCCTAGCCCACAGAGAACGGGTTTACCAATCAGGATGTTGGGAATCTTCTCTCTCCACAGGAGGAAGGCAGGGGAAGCTGCCCGTCACAGCCTTGGAAGCCTTTGATCTGGAAATGAGGAGCTGGACGCGCTACCCCAGTGTGCCCAGCCGGCGTGCCTTTGCCAGCTGTGCCATGGTTGACGGCTGCTTCTTCAGCCTGGGAGGACTGCAGCAGCCCGGCCCCCACAACTTCTATTCCCGGCCCCACTTTGTCAACACCGTGGAAGTGTTTGACTTGGAGGAAGGTAAACTGCAGCCTATACCTGTGAGCGAGAAGAGAGGGGTGAAGGTTGGCAGTCCTGAGGTCAGCTAAAGTTTGTCCTCAGTAGGAGGAGGAGGAGGAGGAGATTGGATTTATACCCCGCCGTTCACTACCCAAGGGAGTCTCAGAGCGGCTTACAAACTCCTTTCTCTTCCCCTCCCCACAACAGACACCCTGTGAGGTAGGTGGGGCTGAGAGAGCTCTTGACAGAAACTGCTCTTTTTCAAGAACAGCTCTTATCAGAACTATGGCGTGCCCAAGGTCATCCAGCAGGTGCAAGTGGAGGAGTGGGGAATCAAACCTGGTTCTCCCAGATTAGAGTCCGCGCACTTAACCACTACACCAAACTGGAAAGGTGGACGTCCAACCAGTAACGTTTCCTGCCTTCGTTGATAAGACAGCCCCCCTCTCCGGTCTTAGGGAAGGCAATACCCTCCCCAAGATTTCCATGCAGGGCCCTTGACTCATCCAATGTGCGCAGGGTTCTCGCTCCTCTCTTCCCACTGCCTATCTAGTTTCTCTACCTCTGTTGTAAGCTAACGTTGACTCTCTCCAACCCCTTCCCATCCAGGATCCTGGAGTCGGCTGAGCCGGACCACCCGCATGAGGGACAAGAGGGCTGACTTTGTGGCTGGTGGCCTGGGTGGGCGTGTGGTGGTAGCCGGCGGCCTCGGTAAGTGTTGCAGATCAGGGCCATCGGGCGCTTCGGGGTGGGGAACATGAATGTGCACAAAAACTTGGGTGTGATTGTGTGTGGGGAGTGAGAGGTCAAAAGTCTTGAGCCTGTTATGAGCTAGAATGTAATTCCTTAAAATAGATCACCCTACTTCATAAGTGTGGCCGCCGGCCTGCAGAGACACCCCTTAAAGCTGTTCCTCTTTACCCCATTGCTTTCTCTGATTTGCAGTTTCCCACCCTACAATTCCATCTTTATGGATAGTTTTTCTCTAAGCTGGGCACTGAGGCTGTGGGAGAAACAGCCTGAGGAGCAGGGTGCATGGAGGGGAAAACCCACTGCTTTCCAATGCAAACAATCTTATCCCTGCAGTCTCATTAGACATTAAAATCTCAGTTGAGAATACTGCTTGCTGTGGGAGATCTTGTTCCACTTTAATGCAGAATTGGCATGCATTAAAATACTTCCTCAATGTCAAGTCTTTATTTTGTCACTGTGGTTGTCCCTTCTGTTTTGTCCATACAATATCCCTCTGAGGGTAGAACAAAGTTTGAGTCCAGTGGCATCTTTAAGACCAGCAAAGTTTAATTTTGTTGGTCTTAAAGGTGCCACTGGACTCAAACTTTTTCCTGTTGCTTCAGACCAACACAGCCACCCACCTGAATCTGTTCTTTCAGGGCTGTTCTCTCAAGGGCAGTTCTTGAGAGATCACTCTCAGCCCCACCTACCTCAAAGGGTGTCTGTTGTAGGAAGGGAGAGGAGATTGTATCTGAGATTCCTTCGGGTAGTGAAAGGCGGGGTATAAATCCAAACTCTTCTTCTCTGATGGTAGGTTAAGCTGAGAGAGAATGACTAGGCCAAGGTCACTTAGTGACCCTCATGGGAAAAGGGAAATTTGAACCCAGGTCTCTACCAGGTAACCACTACACCATGCTTTCTCTTCAGTCATTCTGTCATGGTTGCAATTAGAGTATTGCAAGGTTAGAGGCAGAGTGGGGCTTCTATCCATGGCGGTGTCTGAGCATAGGGCCTGGAGGAGAAATCATTATTTAATTATTTGTGGAGAAAAATGGAGTTTGAAGCATGCACCCTATGATAGCAAATTATGGAATTCCTTCAGGATAATTAATCTTGAGTGAAAGACAGCTTTATAGAGGATTGTAGGGCTAAGCTTGAGGGAAGAAAAGAAAAATGTATGCTTTTTCCTATAGTTTAGTCTTCCTGTCAGACAATGAGGGAAATTAGCGTGATGGCTATTATATGCTTCCAGCTAAGTGACCTTGAGATTTTCCTTTGAAATGTGGTTTTTGTACAGTGTGGCATTCTTTTTGGTTATCTTACAGTCAAGAGAGCAGAGTCTATTCTTAAAGAAAGGTGAGAGGAATTAGAGGAAGTGGCTAGTGGCTTGCCTGAGGATGTCACTACACTTAGTTTGGTGTAGTGGTTAAATGTGCAGACTCTAATCTGGGAGAACCGGGTTTGATTCCCCACTCCTCCACTTGCACCTGGCGGGATGACCTTGGGCAAGCCGTAGTTCTGACAAGACCTGTCCTTGAAAAAGAGCAGCTTCTGTCAAGAGCTCTCTCAGCCCCACCTACCTCACAGGGTGTCTGTTGTGGGGAGGGGAAGGGAAAGGAGTTTGTTAGCCACTCTGAGACTCCTTTGGGTAGTGAAGGGTGGGGTATAAATCCAATCTCTCTTCTCTCTCTCTTGAGGGCCCAGTGAGGATTTGAACCTGGGTTTCTTCAGCCAGTGTCCCAACAGCCCTATCCTACTTGCTACAATGGTTCTTTAAACACATGAATACAGGGGTCTCAGAGAACCAGAGGACATTGGGCGGGATAGGGGTGGGAACTGTTTTCTTCACAAGGCCCGTACAACTCTTAAGAGCACTTCCCTGGGACTAGCCCCACTGAAGAGACCTGCTGAGGATTGTTCTGTTGGAGAACAAGTCTATTCAGAAGTTAAGTCCCACTTTATTCTGGCGGGGGGCTACTTCAAGGGAAGAGTACTTCAGATCTCAGTCTTGACATGTGAATGAGAGGTTTGATTCCCACCACCACCACCAGTGAACATTCTGTCTGTCTCATTTAGTGCCTTCATGCTGACTAACCCCCCACTTTTCTGCCAGGGATGGCAGTGGATATTTTTTGTTTCTGGCCATCCCCACACAGTGCGTCATGTGCTGTAGTCTCTGCTGATGGCAGAACCACACGGTAGTTACTGTGTGCATGAATAATGCCGATTTTTAATCTTATGTAGATGCACCTGTGACTTGAGTATGCATAGCAGCTAGCCAATGCCTGTCTGCCTCTAGAATGCACGATGCCTTCATCTCTTTGTGGTTATTATGAATGGCTTTCTGGGTTCTTTCCGCACTGAATCTTTCCCCTCCCCATGCGTCTGCAC
The DNA here is from genome assembly GCF_001447785.1 of Gekko japonicus. Taxonomy (NCBI): domain Eukaryota; kingdom Metazoa; phylum Chordata; class Lepidosauria; order Squamata; family Gekkonidae; genus Gekko; species Gekko japonicus. The sequence continues at coordinate 73,261 of NW_015175460.1, forward strand.
GCACACACACACACACAAAAAAGCACTGAAGTTACAGTCCTCTCTTCTACACCGCCTGCTAAGAAAGTCAGTGACTCACCCATCCCCAGATTCAGACTAGTTTTCCCTGTCATTTCCACAATGAAAATGTCTACTTTGGAGTGCTTGGAAGGTTATATCTTTGTTACATCTAGTTATGTGGTGGTGGGGATTGCCTCCAGTGATTTCTTTTCTCATCAGAAAAGGCATCCAAACCCAATCTCTCTATCCAGCTTCCTTTTTCTTAAAAACAGCCAAACATCTAGCAGTATCCAAACATAAAATACAGCATGTAAAAGTGAAAATTCATAACCCCCAAAAAGATTGCCTTTGGAATGGGATAACGGAACCCTTTGAAATGTGCAGCCTTGCAGCTTTTGGCATGGGGGGGGGGCTGCTGGATTTCATGCAGATCCTCTTAGCCTAGAGCTCTACTGTGGTGCTGGCCAAGCCGTCAGGAGGGAGGGGAGCCTGCCAAGGACCTGCTTTTCCTTGTTTCTGACTTGAATTTGAGCTCTTAGTCCATGACTTCTGTGAGCATCACAGTAGCCTGTAAATAAAACCTCTGGTTGGTGCAGCGGCACATGCCATGCAGCCCATGTTAGGAGATGCATGGGCTTGGAACCTGGCTGGACCACGCCATCCTCTTCTGCTTACCATAGCTGTCATTCCCTGGTTCCTCAGCCATGACTTGAGCAGAGGACTAGGTGACTACTGATTGGTTCATGGGCCCATCTCTTCTCTTCCTTTGCAGGGAACCAGTCGAGTCCTCTGTGCTCCGTGGAAAGCTTTAACTTGGCAAAGAAGAAATGGGAACCACTGCCCTCCATGCCCACCGGCCGCTGCTCCTGCTCTAGCCTGCAGGCTGCCAACTTGCTGTTTGTGGTCGGAGGGGTGGCTCAGGGCCCCAGCAGCACAGTGGAGGCCCTGTGCCTCCGGGATGGGGTCTGAGGAAGCACACCCTGGTGGAAGGGTTCCTCCTGCCGAGACGAGCCAAGCCAAGAGGGCTGAAGTGCCTGACGACAGTGATGGGATGTGCATTACAGGGGAGCGGGGAGGAGAGCGTGCGCTTCGCCACCGACGGGGCGCCCCCCCCCTGCAGCAGTGACCTTTTCCTTTTGCTGTTTTCCAAAATAACACATTTCATCTTCTCAAAAGCATAGAGTATCTCGGAGACGGGCACAGTGTGTTCTGTAGGCAGGGCAGGTGGTCAAGCAGCAGATCGCTGTTCTTGCCTGCTAGAGATCGGTAAACTCAACGGAGCTGACTCTTCCGGCACCGGTGCAGAAGACCCTGGCCGCCCAGCTGTGGTTTCTTCACTGCACATGACCGTCTTGACTTCCAAAACAGTCCCAAGCGGGTGTCTCAAGAAAGCGGGCAGAGCTGTGCTTCTCAGGTTAGAATTGGCTGTGTAATTTTGTCACCCAGCTCAGAATTTGACTCCCATCTCTTTGTTATCTCCCCTTCAATTGGATTTTAGATTGTACGCTCTCCGGGGTACAGTCTTTCCCTTTCCCTCTCTCTTCTCCTGTTCTGTATAGTGCCATGTACGTTGATGGTGCTATATTCACAACAACTCACATTTAACGCACCATTCTGAAGATGCCAGAAAAGGGATAAGTGATGGCCTGAAGAGTGGGAGTCGAGCGTGGGAGATGGACCGTGTGTGACCCTCTGCCCGCATTCTCACCATGCCCGTTGGACTGTGAATTGACCCTTGCTTGCTAAAGGGCAGTGGGATTTCCTCAGCTGGCCCTGGGGAAGGTGTGTGAAAGGAGGTGCCATCCAAGCAGAGCAGGTCCTCCAGGGTTACTGCTTTCAGCTGTCCTTGCTAGTATTTTTATGTTTGTCTCTTATGCTGCACAGCAGAGTTGACTCTAAGGCTGGGTGTAGCCATGACGCCTTGTGGTGTGTTCCTAACCCGGTCCGTGTCTCATGTAGCACGTAAGGTGCCCTCTAGCTCAGTGCCTAGGAGGTGACGTAGCACCTCATCTCAATAAAACCGGTGGGATTTTTTCCTCCCTATTTTTCTGTGTCTCAGTATTGGGTTATGAAGGGACATTGGGGGCTCTGTCATTTGAGGTCTGCTGCAGGTCTCTGACTAGCCTCTCTGTCCTGTCGGCACTTATAATCAGATGCGACTTTTGGGGAATTATTGCAGAATTCAGATGTGACCAAAGACCTGTCACAGCTCAGTGAGACGACGCATGCCAACCATCACCAAGGAACCCATCCCACCCTTCTCAAAAGGCAGAAGAATTAGATAGGGGGTTAGTCAGAGCTCTAGCCATTTCCAAGACATCTGGGTAGGGGAGTATTGATTGATCACATGTCTGTGCTGCCTCCCCAGAGAAGCTGCTTCAGACGGCAGTGGGAGTATGAGAACCACAAGCTAGGAGCATGGGATGTTTTTGGGCAGTAGGAGAAAAGGGGGGGGGAATGGTGGAACTATCCACGGTGCAGGCAATAGTGGGTGCAGCAGAAGGGCGGCACCAAAAGGGACGGGCTCAGTGAGTGTCCTGGAATTATTCCTCAGGTAGTTTCCAGGACACCTGGATAAAGGCCTTCATGCTTTGGCTGAGGATGCCGATTTTGGCTCCCATGTGACCTTTCTCTTGGGGAGCCGAGCCCTTCTGTTAGGGGGGAGGCAGTTTATGTCTCTCAGCAGTAGACCCACAGACACTGTTCAAGGGCCAAACGAGACATGCTTGTGTTTAAAAGAGTTGGGTTCCCTGCAGCTGAGGGAAATGGCATTTTGAAAATAAAGGAGAGCCTGGAATGCTGCCACTGGAGGAGGAAGGGCTCCTACCTCCCCCCACCCCAGCCGGTTTCCTGTGCTGTAACAATCCTTGGAGGGGGGTAATTTCCCCATCTTTAATGCTCCATGTGCACAGAATACTCCACACAGAGCAGCAGAAACAGAGAAATAACTCCTCCCACCCAGCACCGTGTTGGTGCCTGAAAATAGCTTGGGGAGGGAGCTTAATATCCATCCCAGGAAAATTAGTAGAACTGGTTGGCCACTGTGTGGGACAGGATCCTGGACTAGATGGAGTGCTTCTTCTGTTCTTAACTCAGGAGCCCTTCCTCCCAGCCCCAGGGTGGCATTCCAAGCCCAAACAGGCTTTCCTTTATATTTTTTTTAAAACGTTGCCTGCGGCTGCTGTGCAATTGTGGGGGACCTGCACTTGGAACCCAACTCTTTAACAACAAGTCTGTCTAATCTGGTCCCCTGAGAGCCAGTTCTCGATTGCTTGCATTCAGACAACTCTCTAGATTGCAACAGTCCTGTGAGCTCGGGTGGGTTGTGGTCCCATTTACCTGTGTATGCAGTTTGTATTGAGGAAAACGCAGTGTCTCCATAACAAACCGAAGCTCCTGCTTGAGGGAAGTTATGTGGATCGTGCACAGGAAGTGATCCAGTACGGCACACCTACAGGTGGGATAGTGTCTGAACAGAACTGTTGCCTGGCCTGTGTCTGCTTCATCCCATAATTACCGGCTTCCCCAGTGGTGCGGTCAATGCCGTGGTTTTATTAGCTTTTTTTTACAAATCCCGATGATCTTTTTTCAAAATAATTCAACCAAAGCAGCTCACAGAAGACAGCCCACAGATGTAGATCCCAGGATTGGGTATGTCTCTGTGACAGTGTTAAAAATGTATGCATGATGGACATTTCACAGCCTCCCCTTGCTTCTGATTTCCAGCAACAACATTTAAAGCCCTGGGTGCAGAGTCCAGTCGCTTTCTTTTTCAGTAAGGACGCCTGCTGTTTAACTCATGTCCATTCACGTGCATATTACAGTTTAACTATGCAAGTAACTCCACTTTCCAGCCAGTTCCTTTGTGGAATATCAGGCTTCTGTGTATCTCAGTCATTCTTCAGTTCACTTGTGACTGCCCGAAGGTTCAGGTAGTTTCTAAGACTGAGAAGGAGCAGCTTTGGCTCTCAAGAGCCCTGAATCTCACCTTTTACCAGTTTCTACCCCTTTGCCACCTGGCTGAAATGCCTTAGCCTGCCCCCCCCCCTGAACCCTCTCTTATCTAAAAGAAGTCAAAGGTACAGTTAATGGTATGTCTGTAGGCCAATATGACAAACTGACGACTGACAGAAGTGGCAATTGGCAAACGCCTCCTTACAGAAAATTAAAGTTTTTTCCTTTAAAAAAAAATTGACACTCTGTTACAGTAAGCTCTGGGTGGGTAGGACATAACAGAATTCAACAAGCCCTTCTCTGGTGGTGCCATACCTAGCAGATATTCCACAGACCAGCAAGGTTTTATTATTTTGGGGGGGAGGTTTTTTTTCCTACTAAGGAGCATCCAAGCTATTCCAAGGTGGAGGCGATATCAGACGCGTGGTCAGCAATTGTACCAGTGCAAGCAGTCATACACCGTCAGTGGCGCTGGCCTGTGGAGTGCGCGGTGCCTGTAAAAGGGTCCTGGGCCTCTGCTGGCATCTCTGGTGGTGGGCTCATTCGAGGTGGGAGGGGCAGGTGAGTCGGGTTCTGGGTCTTTGGCTACCTTCTGCTCTTTTAATACTCCAAGGATGGGATCGCGCAAGGAGTAGCTCCGGTACGTGCGCTGGTAGGTGGTACTGGGTGTGCGGTGGAGGGGCTGCCCTTGCCCTCGGTTGCGAGGAACTAACATCTGGTGGACTTCGTCTCTGGAGCGGTAGTCATACTGGTAGCTTGAGACAAGCGGCCTCTGGCGCTGTAGCTCCTCCTTCAGGGGGACCCAGTCTATGAGGTTCTGAGTGCTGGGCAGGCTCCCCTCTATTCTCCTCCTTCCTAAGCCCTGCCATAGGACAAGAGCCAGACTGTTCAAGCTTTTCATTGTGACAAAACCACCTAACAAATCACTGTAATCATAGAGCAGGAAGGGGCCGGAAGGTCCTCAAAAGTGGAATATTTATATTTTATTTATATCCCACCTTTCCCACTCGGACTCAGGGTGGATTACAATGGACAAATGGGACATTCAGTGAATCATGCAGTAGGATTAAGGGTTGTAGAAGCAACCTGAAGTCTTAAAAAAACAGAACTGAAGCAAAGTATTAACATGGCACATTAAATGATGCAAAATTCTATAGTAGGCTCCTACTTTCTTTTTTTAAGAGCTGGGGAGGAGGAAAGTGCTACTGATGGTGCGCAATCAAAACTAATCTGTTCCTCTCCCAGCATGAGCTCTGAGTAAAAGAAATAAAAATTTCTATACATTCCCAGTATGGCAACTGAGTTGGCAGAAAGCTGCTTGTGGTGGGTGCCATCTGGCTAGTGCCTATAAAATTGGCCCCCTGACATTTATCTTTTTTTTTTTTTTAGATGTTTGGGACTTGGAGGTGAGGGCAAGGTGAAGAATGGACATTTAAATGAACAGGCATACAGATCTCATTTTAAAAGACACTTCTTAAAAATCCAGAGGGTGCACAAAGGGACGGGCAAGAGTGACATCAGACACAGCATGTGACTAGCCGGAATGTGTGTTCGTAAGGCAAGTCTGAAGCTGCACTCCTAGATGCAGAATTTGCCATGACGGCTCTTTAAAGTAATGCAGCTGCTTTCACCCAGGCTGGAATTCTTACTCCCAGTGCCTGCACCCAGTCTTCCAGCCATCATTCCAGAGGCTATTCAGGGTGTCATAACTGCCCCTCTCATGCCCATAAGGTACTGTCTGCTTCACTAGCCTTATACACTTGAGGTGATCAGTGGAACCATCTCTTAGGGAATCACACTGGGTTTCAGGGTTGTGGATAATCTGCTCTTTTTAAAAAAAACCAACAATGTTTTTGTACCCAGAAAAAACTGTGAATGGGAGCAGAATCCAACAGTGTGGGGGCATCCCAGTGTCGATCCTGCTGCTCAGCTCCATCCTTTCATGCAGCCCCTGATCCTGACTTCTCTGTGTTTGAGCTGAAGTGTATTGCGGTGCCATCCTTAACAGTGCCACACCCTTCTAAACCCCACTGACTTTTCAATGGGTCTGGGAAGGGTTTGCTCTCCTGAGGAATGGTGCAGTTAAGCAGGCACCCGTCAGGTGTGTGGCTGAGCCATGGGCAATTAATGTCGGTGCAGTTCCAGCTTGCGCGTATTCCGTGAAGCATGGAGAGAGGGGGGAAAGGCAGAGTTCTTAACTAGCATTCCTTCCAGGCAGCCACTTGGCCCCATCAGTTCCTGAAGGAGCCCTGGAGGTTCCCAAAGGAGAGCTAATCATATTAGGAATGAAAATGATGGCTCTAATCAAGCACTCCTCTGATTAACTTCTCTGCCAGCTCTCCTTGCTGCAGAAGAGGAAAGGGACCGTGAGCCTCCCCTTCCCTCTCCTCCTCCTTCCTTCCCTCTGGGCCAAGCACACTCACGTTCTCGAAGCAAGTCGCTGATCCTGAGAAGGCATGTCTGTTGTCGTGCTTGGAGAATATGTGCTTGGAAGGGGTTTCCTTGAAAACAGCACAAGCAAAGAACAGGGATTAGTCTCCTGCAAAATGTACCGCCTACAACACTAATAGTGGAGTGGGAAATGAAATGCCTGTTGACAGGAAGTGAGGCCCCTCAAGGGCCAGCAACCTAAATCAGAAGCAGGATATTCTGCATGACTTCTCTGGGTACTTTCTCTCCTCCTCAATTTCTCTGTCGCCTATAATGGAACTAATATTAACCTTTCATAAATGGTAGTGATGAATACAAGGGAACGTGTAAAACTGTTACTGAACATAGAGTGAAGTTGAAAGAGCTGTCTGTATCACTTCATGCTTTTTGTTCTCAGCAAGTCTTTAGAGGACCAATTCTTTCTAGAGAAGGCCCTACAAATATACACTGTCTAGTAACACGAAAAATGTACAGGGATAGCAGCCACTGGAAGGCTATAGCAGCAAGTACGCAGGTAATCTGTGCTAGTTTCAAAGGAATCTGTACATTGCAATAATAAAATAACATCTGCCTTAGAAGACGGGTGTGAGCTCTACAGCGGATAACTGGGACAGCCAACAATTCCTTGTCATCCACTGATGACTGGGCTGCAGTGAGCCATTTCATGTGAACACATGAAGCCACCTTGTACCAAATCAGGGTCAATATTCTCAGACTGGGAGCTTCTCTCCAGGGCCTCAGATAAAGATCTTTCACATCACCTGACCCTTTTAATTGGAGATGCTGGATATTGAACCAGGGACCTTCTACATGCCAAGAAGATGCTCTACCACTGAGCTATAACCTCTCCTCTGGAAGGGCAGGAAGCCTTATCAGTCACCAGCTAGTCTTTTGTAGAGTTAGACACGTGCCATTGTCAGTATTGCAGCTCCTCACATTCTGGGTAAGTCTACTTTGTGTGTGCACGCATGCGCGCTTACTTGGAAGTCATGGTTGACTTCTGGCAACCCCTACTGGGGGCTTGGATGTTTTTCAGAGAGGTGGCTTGGTTAGCCTGCCTCTGCATCCTGACCCTGGTATTCCTTGGAGATCGCCTTCCAAGTGGCCTTGCTTAGCTTCTGAGATACGATGGGATGGGGCTTGCCTGGGCTATCTAGGTCAGGGCCGGGTCAGTCTACTCTTTAATGTTTTTCTAGTGTGGGGTGGTGAGCTGTCAGCTCAGAAGACCATTTAGCATGTCGGAATCCACTACAAAGGTGAACTTGTGGTGGCTTAACCACACAGCTGTCAAATTTTTGAAAATAATGTGAGTTGGCGTACTGGACTTGAACACGGAAGGTCTGTGTTAAATTCCCAGTTCACTGAAGGCCTCAGTTCTATATAGCACTGGACAGGCACCTGCTTTTCAAACACAGTTCTTGTAGAACGGGATAATCATCACAACAATCTATTTCAGAGATTTCCATATATGGTGCTTCTGGGTGCCACGGAGCTAGGGTTACCAACCTCAAGGTGGCACCTGGAGTCCTCTCAGAAGTACGACTGATCTCCACACTACAGCGATCACTTCTCCCCTGGAGAAAACAGCAGCTTTGAAAACTGGACTCTTAACGGCATCACATCCCCACTGAGCTGCCTGCCTCCCCTCCCCAAATCCTGCTCTCCCCAGTCACTGCCCCCCCCAACTCCAAGAAGTTCCCAAGCCACATTGGCAACCCTACAAGGAGCCCACCAATGTATTTCCTGGTGCCCACGTCCTCCTCCTTCCCAAAAGCAAAGAGCAAGCCCTGTCTTTCCTTCATCGCACTGAAGCAGAAGGTGTTTCAAAAGAGTCCGCAGGAGCTCTGACCTGGATAGCCCAGGCAAGCCTGATCTTGTCAGATCTCGGAAGCCAAGCAGGGCCGACCCTGGCAAGTATTTGGATGGGAGACCTCCGAAGAATGCCAGCGCTCAGGATGCAGAGGCAGGCTATCAAGCCACCTCTCTGAAAAACATCCAAGCCCCAAGTAGTGGGTTGCCAGAGGTTGTCGTGACTTCCGGTACACACACACATGCACACACCCTGAAGCATCATCTTTGTATCTGCAGAGAGCACCTATTAGGAATCAGCTACCTCTGTCATAGGATGACATTTGGCTTGGATTGTGATTGACCCCAGCATCCATGGCAGCCGTTATGTGGTTGGCTTTGCAAACCCCCTCCCGTGACAGCCATTTTGTTGTGGCACCAGTACCATTTTCAAAATTGCAAAAGTGCCCATAGGATCAACAAGGCTGGGGAACCTGATCTACTTAGTTCACCTAAAAGGCAACAATGAGATAAGAGAAGATAATTACTGACTCCTAAGCCTCAGGGTGTGTGCACAACTGTGGTGGTGCTGTATAACCTATGTCTTGTTTTTTTAAAGTATGATGCCCTTTTGCAACTGGTCTACACAGAAGTCTTACTCCTGTTCCTCTTCCACATCAGTGTGTTTACATTGGGTAATATCCTGTTCAGAGTCAAATGGCACCCAGGTTTGAATCTCCAGTCTGCCATGGAAGCTCACTAGGGTTCTAAGCACTGCCTTGGCAAATGCCAAGAGATTTTGAAGGTGGCACCTGGAGAAGTTTATTTCACTTTTACCCCGCCTTCCCTGCCAGGCAGGCTCAGGGCGGCTTCCACGAACTGACAAGCAGTATACATTCACAGTAAGTATAAAAATATAAAACATCAGTTAAAACACAACCAATCAAGTTGGAGTTGAGGGGGGTTGTAACATCACTTCTAGGTGATGCTCTAGGAATTTCCCCAATCTCTACAGTAAAGACCATAGAGACACAGGGAAACTCCTAGACTGATTATATGGAAGCCATTTTTTCCCCCGGCTTCTGAATTTTTTGTGGGCAGGAGATTGGCACTGAGGGCAGGCATTTCTCCATTGCAGGTGGGCAGATAGCAAGCCTACTAGTTACTCTCTCAGCCTAACCTCTCTCACAGGGTTATTGTTGAGAGGAAGAGAAAGCAATGATGTCAGCCACTTTGGGTTCCTTTTGAGGAGAAAAGTGGGGGCACAAGTATCCCACTAACAAAATATAAATAAATCAAGATGGGTAGCCACGTTAGTCTGACTGTAGCAGTAGGAAAGAGTAAGAGTCCAGCAGCACCTTAGACTAACAAAATTTATGGCAGGGGGTATGAGCTTCTGTGAGTCCCTGCTCACTTCTTGGTATCTGAAGAAGTGAGCAGTGACTCACGAAAGCTCAAACCCTGCCACAACTTTTGTTAGTCTTTAAGGTGCTACTGGACTCTTACTCCTTTCTAAATATAAATAAAATTGATAATGCTGGAACCCAGCTGTGTCATGATCCTGTCTCAAGGTTGTACCCATTTTTCCCCTGTATAAACTATGTTGTCATGTATATAGGTATATGAGTGCAATGGAGCACATTCAATATTATTGCAGGAAAACCGATTTAAACCACTGTGGTTAAAGAAGGAAGAAATACATATCCTATGGGCAACTTGCAAAGATTAACCCTGGGAGAGCACGGAACAAAACAAATTACATGCATAAATATTTCAATTATACTGGTCTGGCTGCACCTTCAGATGAATAGATGATGGACAATAAAACTAAATAAAACACTGAGATGCAGAGAGGTTTTGTGAACTGCAAGACCGCATAGTAAATACAAAAGTACAATCGGCAAAAGCACAGGGATCCTTCCTGGCCCTGCTGCCTGCCTTTTGATGTGAATGGACATGAAAAACAGGTGGGGGAGGGGACACATTAGGAGGGACTGACCTTGCTGTCACAATAATCAGCTTCAATTACAGTGGGGTGATAAAGATCATCGGATATTTCTCTGAAAGCTCATACAGAAACTGCTTCCGTTTTAAATCTGAACAAACCCCTCTCCGAGGGAAGGCTACAGACTGCCAGCTGTTAGGCATACATTTTCATATTATAACCCCAATTGCTGTGTGGTAAGGTTGCCATTCTCCAGGTGGGGCCTGGAGCCCTCCCAGAATTACAACTGATCTACAGCATAGGGAGTATCGAAGTGGCTGCTTTGGAGAATGGACTCTCTAGCATTACACTCTGCTGAAGTCCCTCTCCTTTCCCAAACCCTGCCTTCTTCAGGCTGCACCCCCAACTTTCCATGAATTTCCCAATCCAGAGCTGGCAATCCTATTCTGAGGACTAGCAATTTTACTGTTGTGTATTGAAGTTAGTAAAAAGATCATTATTCTTTCTACAGTGTGGTACAGTTACACTGACGCTTCTGGCCTAGTTTGTCTCCTTCCTGCACAGCTTTCCATCAACATCCATGTTATTTATTTTCATTTATGCTCCACCTTTCTCACTGGAACTCAAGATGGATTACAAGCACGAGAGAACTATTCAACCAGTCAGTCCACTGATTGCAAAAACAGAATGACATTTGAATTAAAACCTAATAAAGATTCGAATTCAAGACTTAAAAAAAAAAGCAAGAAATCTTTCTAGGCAAACAAGGGCCATATTCCTAAGCCACATCCTCAAATGTACTGCTATGGGGGCCTTATTCTGAAAAGCACTGAGCCGAGAAGGCCCCTTCCTCTCTCAATTCCAGAACTGATCAGTGTTTCTGCCTGGGATGACAGCCATTTGTGCAAATCATCAGCTTCCAGGGACGCTCTGTTAGCAGAATAATTTAATCAATCTGCCTTCAGGAGTGATCTAAGGCACTCTTTACTGTGCCGTTTCATCGAGGCCTGCCTGGCCCGGAAAGCTGGCAGCAGAAGACCCGGTTTCGCCTTGGGAGATGCTTATGCTGTTCTTGGCTGTGTGTCCGCAGTATGTGCAAAGCCTTTGCTGGCATGTTAAGCATCCTGTGGGAAGTGAGGACAAAGAGGTGGTGGTGTACCCAGGCAGCCTTTCACGTGTTGGTCCAAACTAGCCAAACAGATTCCTTGCCATAAGCTAGGAGTAGCCATTTCTAGCATGCTTCTAAGTGTATAAGTGGGGCTGTCTCTTTAAGAGCAACCCATCACAATCATTCTCAGCTAGTCTGTGTAGAGGGCTCGCCAGAATTCCTCTCCCATAAACAGTTGGTACTGCGCTGTTGGGTGATCCAGTCTTTTGTGATCTCATCAGATCTCAGAAGCTAAGCAAGTAGGGTTGCCAGGTCTGGGTTGGAAAATACATGGAGACTTTGGGGGTGGAGCCAGGAGAGGGTGGGGTTTGGGGAGGGGAGGGGCCTCAGCATAGCACAATGCTATAGAGACCACCCTTCAAAGCAGCCATTTTCTCCAGGGGAGCTGATCTCTGTCAGCTGGAGATCAGCTGTAAAAGCGGGAGATCCCCAGGCCCCACCTGGAGGCTGGCAACCCTATAAGCAAGGTTGGTCCTGGTCAGTGTTCCCACTAAGCTGAATTAGTGTGCACTAGCTTACAGCTTGTTAGCCTCTGGCTCACACATTTTTGTCTTAGCTCAGGAAGGAGGGCTCCAGAGCAAACTAATTCATGCAGCAGCCAAATTGCTCACTCACAACCTTAATGCCAGTAGCTCACAAAGTAGAATTTTTGCTCACAAGACTCCACAGCTTAGAGGGAGCATTGGTCCTCGTTAGCACTGGGATAGGAGACCACCAAGGACGCCCAGGGATGCTGTGCAGACACAGGCAATGGTGAACCGCATCTGTTCACCTCTTGTCTTAAAAACCTTATGGGGTCGCAATGTCACTTGACAGCACATTCCACCATCACCACCACTGCATGACCTGGATGGTCCACGCTAGCCTGATCTCATCAGATCTCAGAAGCTAAACAGGGTTAAGCCCTGGTTAGTACTTGGATGGATACCACCGAGGAAGTCCACGGTCACTATGCAGGTGCAAGCAAAGGGAAACCACCCCTGTTTGTCTCTTGCCTTCAAAACCCTCCAGGGTTGCCATAAGTTGGGCTGTCACTTCATGGCATTTTCCACCACTACTGCACTGATGCTCTGCCATACCAAACAGTTCATAAAGTGCTATCTTTTCCCTCCCCGATCTCCTAGGGTGATGTTTGGGGCCAGTGGAAGCTCCACTGTCTGGAGCATCAGCAGGAGACTTTTCTGAACCATTTCATCCTTTAAAAAAAGATACACACAGAGAGCACTTTGGGTTCAGTGCAACAGCAATAAACCTATAGCATGCTGAGTTCCTGTAAAAAAGCCAACCTAGGGGTGCCAAGTGGGTTGGGAAATTCCTGAAGATCTGGGGGATGGAACCTGGAGAAGGTGGGACTTTGGGAGGGGAGGGACCTCAGTGGGGTATAGTGCCATAGAACCCATCCTCCAAAGCAGCCATTTTCTCCAGGGGAACTGATCTTTTCCAGGATAATTCCAGATCTCCAGGCCCCACCGACTCTCAGGATCAAAGTACAGTAAAAAGCAGATCCATGACTGATCTTCCAGTGCTTTTGTTTTTTTAAAAAAAATAAGACCGAAATGTAGCTGCAAAGGGCGACCAATCTATTCGGACCTGTGCAGGGATGGGATCATAAGAAGAGCCCTGCTGGATCAAACCAATGATCCAGCTAGTCCAGCTTCCTGTCTCATATAGTGACCAACCAGTTCCTCTGGACAGCCAACAAGAGTGCATGGAGGCCTTCCCCTGAGTGGCCTCCTGGCCCTGGGATTCAGAGGTTTAGTGCCTCCAAGTGTGGAGGTTCTCCTCAGTCGCCATGGCTAGTAACCATTGATAGACTTATCCTCCATGAATCTATCCAATCTCCTTTAAAGCTGCTTATTCCTGTGGCCATCACTACACCCTCTGGCAGCAAATTCTACATTTTAATCACTCTTTATGTGAAGAAGTATTTGATTTTGTTCATACTGAACCTACTGCCCACCAGCTTCATTGGATGCCCTCAAGTTCTAGTTCTTTGGGTGAGGGAGAAAAATTTCTCTTTCTCAACTCTCTCCACCCCCATGCAACCTCTCTTTTCTCAACTGAAAAGTCCCAGGCTCTCCAACCTTTCCTCATTGGGAAGGTGCTCTAACCTCCTAATCGTTTTGGTTGCCCTCTGTACTTTTTCCAGCTCGGCAATGTCCTTTTTGAGATGTGAGGACCTGAACTGTACACAGTATTCCAAATGAGGTTGCACGATAGATCTATACAGGAGTGTTACAGGAGTGTTACAATATCAGCTGTTTTATTCTCAATCCCTTTCCTAATCTATATATCTAATAGCGAACTTGCCCCCGGAGTGCGGATCGCTAGATCAGTGCTCCGGGGGCAGCTGGGGGGCCGGGGGAGGTTTGTGCACACGTGGGCCAGTCCCCACGTGCACAAAAATAAAAAAAGTTCGGGGGGATGTTTAAATCCCCCCGAAAGTGCCAGAGCGTTCCGTGCGCATGCGCACAGAACGTTCTGCGAAGGCCGCCGCCGCCTGCGAAGGGAACGGCGAGCGGCGAGCAGGGGGGGAGGCAGAGCGGTGAGGGCCGAGCGGCACGGAGCCGGGGAGGGGGTGGGGAGAGTAGCGAGGGGCAGCCCCAGACCGGCTCGCCCCTCACCCCACGTACCGACTTGC
>NW_015175460.1:87459-99934 GCF_001447785.1 Gekko japonicus
CAATGGGGGGATATCAAGGGGGGGTGGAGGACAGGGGGGAACCTGCAGGATGGGGGGGTACTTACCTCCTCCTGCTGCTTCCTCCTCTGCCTTCCTCCCCCCCCCCGCAAGTATCGCGGGTCCACCCCTTGTAATCCCTAACATACAGTTTGCCTTTTTCACCATTGCAGCCCATTGGCTTGACACTTTCATTGAACTATCCACTATAACCCCAAAATCTTTTTTGCCTCTCCGTTTCAGCAAGTCCAGAGACCCCATGAGCCTATACTTGAAATTAGGGAGGTTTTTTCTCCCAATGCACATCGCCTTACATTTACCAATATTGAACTTCCTTTGCCACATTGTTGCCCCCTCATCCAGTTTGCGGAGTTCCTCTTTGAGCTCTTCCCAGTCAGCCTTGGTTTTTACCACCCTTAATAATTTTGTGTCCTCTGCAAACCTAGCCACTTCTTTTCAGTAGGGGCAGTCATGTTCATCTGTTGTAGTAAAACAAAACAGAAGTCCAGTCCTGCTTTAAGGTGTCACTGGACCTCTGTTTTGTTTAACCTTGCTTTCCCATTTAAAATCTTCCCTTGGCCCCATCCTGCAGTTGTTTGCCCTGCATTAAAAACAAAACTAAACAAAAAAACCAAGTAGTAGATGCCTATAATTTGACCCTTAGTATAGAACCGGTTACAGATTTTATCTTTATACCTGTCCAGTCAGGCATCCTTGTCTCCCACACCAGTTAAAGCTGCCAACTGGCCTGCAAAAAGAAAGTCCTGCCCCTTGAATAGGGGCTGAAGAAGAGGAGGAGGAGGAGGAGATTGGATTTATACCCCGCCCTTCACTACCCAAAGGAGTCTCAGAGCAGCTTACAAACTCCTTTCCCTCCCCCTCCCCACAACAGACACCCTGTGAGTGAGCTCTGATAGAAACTGCTCTTTTTCAAGGACAGCTCTTATCAGGTGCAAGTGGAGGAATCAAACCCAGGTGCAAGTGGGGAATCAAACCCAGTTCTCCCAGATTAGAGTCCGCGCACTTAACCACTACACCAAACTGGCTTACTGTGTGGAAATGGACAGTTGAAGCATTGTATGGCATGGAGAGAAGTGACATCACTTGATAAATAACATCCCATTAAGCCTCTGTTAAAGGGACAGGACATTTTCCCCCTCCAGGCAGTTGGCAACCCCATGCAATTACCTTAAAGCCAGTCCATCCAGCTCCTTCCCCAGCCACCCAGCCATTGCATAGGGATAGCCAACTTCTGAACATATGATGCTGGAGTCACCTTTGGTCTGTTCAGCCTGGTGCCCGGCAAGGCAGTTGGTCTTTAAGATTTTTGGAAGAGGTCTTTTCCAGTCCTGCCATTTTCAGAACCCTTTAATCGGAGATACTACGGACTAACCCAGGGACTATCACCATTCAAAGTGTTTGCGCTACCACTGAACTCTGGCTGCTCCCCTTCTCTGCTCTCAGGGGCCACATATTGGTGCCAGAGGTATCTTTTACCATACAAACCAGCCTTTTCTTTGGTGATCAGACCCTTAAACTACAGTTAGCACCACCAAGCAGTGAGGCCTTCATGGTCGGGGGGGGGACGGACGGGGAGTGCATGACATGTACTCCGGCATATGAAGCCCAAACGAGAGATGTAGCATGGAAATAGCACAACATTTCCCTTACAAGCGAAACTGTCAGCAAACCACTATACCTTCATTAGAATGTGATCGGATTGCTAGGGGCCAGATAAAACACTGTCAGTGTCATATCTGACCCTGCAGCTTGCAAATTGATGGTCCCGCTGATAAAGGACAAGGCTCCCATACCTTTAATAACTATGTAGTAAGACAGCATTGCTGCAGGCACAGCTTGTCATGGCAAAATTGCTGCAGGGGTAAGAAAGCCTGCGCCTGCTGAAACACCATCTTCCAAACACTTTTTAAATGGGAACAGGAGCCTCATATGCCTACCAATCGCATTAGATTTCCCAGGACAGGGCTTTACAAGTCTCTCCCTCTTGTACGAAATAAGTGGCAATGAGAGATCTTCCCTGCAAACAAAAAGGAGCAGAGGAAAGGAAAATAATTATCTGAGAAACTCAGATGCTGTGTTGCAGGAGCTAGACCCGGGGGCTGTCACAAAGCATTGTTTGTGTTTGCTGCCAATTCAGCTCTGCAAAATGACAAGGTTTGAGAGGCAAAGTGAGGGCGAACACACCAAGTGGCAGCCTGGACTTTACTTCATAGCAGAACTTCAGCAGGCCCCAAAAAGAGAACGGAGAGGCGTCTTGCCTTTATCTGGAGAAAGGGACAGACATCAGGCTTCCCTCGCTGTCAGTGCTGGGATGCTGCAGCAGGACTCTCATTTAAAACATCCTGCTAGAAGTATTGCCAAGGCAATTAAACAGAGCTTTGCTACTGCTCCAGCAGGTAGGTTTCCTAAAAGGAGGGCTACTATTTTCAAACCACAGTGAGAGAAGGTGAGTGGGTTCCTGCCTGAAGCACAAACGAACGGCCTGAAACAGCTTGGGCACCCCTTTCAAGAGGACAGGAGGAGGTAGAGAGGGAAGCACCCCATGAATGCTAGCCACACAGACCCTTAGCATGTGATTTATCTATTTTTAAAAACAGCAGGGGGGATAATTACCAAACAATTACAGGCACCATTGGCAATTAGAAGTTGTTTTAATTGCACCCAGCCTAGGCTCTAGCAGTGGGATATTCAGTCTCATAAAAACCAATCATAGCCAGTGTGCAAACATTACCCCAGCTTCCAAATGGGTATTTTATTCCATAGCAAGTGATGTATTTACTTTTGCAATGCTGAGATCTCAGTGTCCCGATCACAGGTGCCCCTGGGCATGGGTTTGCCATACAGTATAACTGAGGGCCAGGATTCAAAAGGTTGCTTGCTGGGATACACAAAAATAGATTTCCCTTCAGAGGAGCTGAGTTGCTCCAGTTCAAATTAAGCCTTGGATGTGGGAGGGGGCTGAGTAGGAAGGTTGTTACCATCAATCTTCTCTTGACTGACAGCTCTGGTGTTGCATACACACAAACCACGCTGATGCATGCAAACAATCTGACAGAGGGCTTCAGCTACCACTACAGTGGAATGATAGGAACATGGCCTATTAACCCTCCTGCCAAATCCCTTCCTTAGGTACTCTGAATTGGATCCAGGGCCACAGCCATAATCCTTCCTTGGGTATACTCTCTCTCTCTTTTTCCCCCTCAAGGAATTTACCTAGATGGGTGCCTGTTGTTCATCACCACTGACATGCTTCTGTCTGCTTTGTTAATTCTGAGGGAAGAGAGACCCGAGCTCAGTGGATCAGCATCTATGACTGCTTTCTATGCAGAAGGTCTCAGGTTCAGTCCTTGATTGCTTTCTATGCAGAAGGTCTCAGGTTCAATCCTTGATGTCTCCAGCTGAAAGGAACAGGTACTAGGGGATGTGAATGACTGAGACCCTGGAGAGCTGCTGCCAGTCTGAGTAGACAATACTGACCTTGGCAGACCAAGGGTCTGATTCAGTATAAGGTCGTAATATATATGTGTGGGGGTCTGAGGGAAGAGTAGAACTGGACTCACACGTATTTCAAGTACTGGAACTGGCTGGGGATCGTTTGGATTGGCAGGCAACAACGACCTGTCAGGGCTGAATTGGCCAGGAAGAGATTGGCCTTCAGTATGTAGGCCAAAGTCTGATTGTAGTTCCATAACTGAAGCAAAGCAAGCCTAGCCCCATGGCTGGATTAATACGTTCTGAGTCCCTGAACTATGTCAAGTTTAAAAAGCTACATAGCATTAGCAAAAAAATGGTTATTTAGTAATGTTAGTAACATTTAGAGGCTCCTCATAAACTGTAGCTTATTTAGCATGTCATTAAATCCAAGTTGGTCTGGGCCTCATCAGTAAAGGAACAGGAGACTGCCTGAAAACCTCATGGTATGCTGGTCTGAGCTCCTTGGGAAACAGGTAGAATAAAACCCCAGCATGCACAACATTAAACTGTGGAGACTTTAACTGGAGGGTCATGATGTGCATCAGTACCACCACCATTCTTTTCTGTTTGGTTTTGAGAAAAGGAGATAGCTAGGGGGGAAAGAAAAAAAGAAAAGCAAGTGGGAGGGAGGAGAAAGACTGAGAGGAAAGCCACATAAAATAAAATAGGGGACCCAACATTTTGAGCTTGTTGTGGACCTTTTGAAAAAGCAATGTGGGCTGTCATAGGGTTACCAAACTCCAGATGGGGCCTAAATTCTCCCAGAATTACAACTGATCTCAAGATTATAGAGATGGGTTTCCTTGGAGGAAATGGCAGCTTTGGAGGACAGACTCTTTGGAATCACATCCCCCACACACCACTTTCCTTGGGCACTGACTGACTCTAAATCTTCAGGAATTTTCCAAGCCAGAATTGGCAACCCTAAGCTGCCCTAGGAAAGGCAATCACAAAACATTGGGAGGTTCAAAGCTACCTACAATGGAGGCAATTGTTTCTGTATAAGTGTTCCCTGCAGATCCAAAGGTGACACCTCTTGAGAACTTCGGAAGCACTTCCTGCTCCAGTCAGGCTGAGGTTAGTCACGATTGACCCTTTACTTTAGTTAGGGAGGCCAGGTTGCCTGCTATGGCCCACTGCTGCTCAATGGAACAAAAATAAGGGATAAAACCAGTATTGCATGCCACTCCAAGAGTTTCCCAAATCTCTATAGTCAAAGCCATAGGAATTTGGGAAATGACGTTATGACCACTGTTCCCTCTAAGCCAAGTTAGTGTGAGCTAGCTCACAGTTTTTTAGCCTCCAGCTCACACATTTTTGTCTTAGCTCAGGCAGGATGGCTCCAGAGCAAACCAATTTATGCAGTAGCCAAATGACTGGCTCACAACTTTAATTCCGGTAGCTCACGAAGTAGAATTTTTGCTCACAAGACACCACAATTTAGAGGGAACATTGGTTATGACATTGCACAGTGTGCTAGGAACTTCCCAAACCTCTGGGAAAGTCCTAGCATGAAGCACAATGCTGCGATGTCACTTCTGGGTACATACGTGGAAGTGACATCACAGCATTGCACAGTGTTGATATCTGTAGTCTCTGATGTTCCTAGGATTGCCAGCTGAAACCCTAATTTTAGGAAAGAGGTGTTTTGGCAAAGAAACAACTGAGCATCAGCAAACTCATCTGCAGGCACAGTAATAAAATAATTCTCAAAATACATTCTAGCTACCCTATTGCAGACTGAGCATGGCTGGATACTGGGCCTGAAACGTCTGAACATTCCTGATCTGGTAGTTAGTGATCAAGGCTGGAGATCGGGTCGCACTCGCCAGCCACCTAGTAGGTCCTGGAGTTCTCCCAGAATGGCAGCTTCAGAGGGCAAACTCTGGTATGCCATGGCTTCCTCCCAAATTCACCCCTCCTCAGGCACTGCCTTCAAATCTCCAGGAATTTCCCAGGCGAGAATTGGCAACCCTAGGTGGAGATGGAAACTCATGGGTTCTCTGCCTGCCTGCTCCTGTTGCTGCTTCCATTGAGGCACTGCGTCTCATTCTCCCTCTGTACCAAAGGAGCCTACCAGCTACAGATTTGCAAGCCCTTTCATTCTACTTGTGCCCATTAACAATCAGGAAGGAGGGCTGAGCTGACAGATATGAAAGAGTTGTGTGGTGGCCTTTTCTTTTGTCTTCTTGGGAGCCCTCCGAGGCCAGCCAGGGACGCCTGGTCACTCACCTTCATCCTCTGTAGGAAGCGATCAGGAGGTGGTGGCCTGGCTGCTTTACGATACTCTTGGGTGAAATCACTCCTGCATCTGCTTCTGAAGTTGCCATAGAAACCATTGGCATGCTAGAACAAAACAGGCAACAGGGAGCCCCTAATTAGCAATTGAGCAATGTAATCCAGCCGCTTCTACAAACTTGCTGGTTAGTTTGATAGGGCCAACAGAGGTCACACTTTTCCTCTGACAACTCCAAAAGGATTTTGCTGAGATTTCTTATTACTGACAAGAAATGCAGCTCTTCAGGCTGGGGAAGCAGGCGGGAGAGGCTCAGCTGCTTCCCGTTGGGATCCAGGCATCCTCTTACATCCAAGGAGGACTCGTCACGGGGGCTTCGATTGGGGGAAATCAGAAGCGCTAGTTAAGACACTTTCTGTCACCATGGTCCCAACATACGAAGCTCTTCAGCATTCCCAGCCATTCTACATGAGCGACACAGAGAGTGTTAACTAGGGCAGGTACCCTGTTACATTCAGTACAATCATGTCCTAATTGAAAAGATACCTCTTGTGGCAAAAATTATAGGCAGGACTGCATTTTAAGCAACAAAAACCAAAATTGGAGGATACTCCGGTCATGTACCAAGAAAAACGGGATTCCACAACCGATACACGTTATGGAAAGTGAGCACAAGTGGACACGTCTGCTTTGTTTGCACACTTTATTTTACTAGTTATGGGTGAAAGGAGCCGCACCAGAAAGGCCACCAGAAATCTCAGTCATCTGCCAGCGGTTGCCAGCCCTCAGCTGCCGACCCCTACAAGAATTTGGGAGGTGGAGACACACAACAGAGTTTGGCAATGTGCCATGATGTGTGGTTATGCCGCTAGAGATGGCATCATCACATTGCCAAATGCCACTCCAGCACCAGCATTTCCACCATCCTTCATCACATTGCCAAATGCCACTCCAGCACTAGCATTTCCACCATCCCCACCACTCACCGGAGCAAGGCTCCCGCCAGGCAAATGGCAACCCCAGTTCTAAGCGGTGTTTAGTCATGCCGGCCACATGACCACGGAAACGTCTTCGGACAGCGCTGGCTCTTCGGCTTTGAAATGGAGATGAGCACCGCAACCCTAGAGTCGGATTCGACTGGCTTTCGAGCAAGGGAACCTTTACCTTTATGCCTATCAGTAAATTTCACACAGCCAGTGTTGTATCCTGGTTAGAGCGCTGAACTGGGGAGACCTGGGTTTGCATCCCCACGTCCCACCCATAAGGCTCACTGGGTGACCTTCAGGGCCGTAGCCAGGATTTCTCCGTTTGTGGGGCAATTTTTTTTTTCTTGCAGGGCACCCATTATGCAATTTTTTCCCCTTGTGAGGCACACATACCCTCTTCAGTCAGAATAAACAATGCATCCTCCCTTGTTCCCAAACAGTTTGCCAGCCCACAGACCTCCGAACCAAATGTAAAACAAACACAAGGGCCCTGTTCTCTCCCTCTCACTACTGCTTCCCACACATACACCAACTCCTGAGGAGTAATGCTGCGGGGCTTACCAGTGACAAGAGAGCGAGCTACGAAAAATAAAATAAAAAATGGGAAGTGGGGTGGGGGCTGGGCTAGATGGGAAGTCAGGGGGCCTTGGCAGTAATTGGGGGGGGAGGCGGTGAGACGCCCAACTGTAGATATGGGCCCAGTAACCATGGGTCTCTCTCTCTCTCTCTGTCTCTCTCTCTCTCTCTGTCTCTCTCTCTCTCTCTCTCTCTCTCCCTCTCTCCCTCTCTCCCTCTCTCTCCCTCTCTCAACCTAACCTACCTCATAGTGTTGTTGTAAGGATAAAATGCAGACAGAATATGCGTGTACACTGCCAGCAGGAAGTCTCAGTTGGGTTTTCAGTAGAAGAGCTAGATCCGAGTCCAGGAGCACCTTAAAGACCAACACGTTTTTGAGGGTATAAGTTTCCAACCGTCAAAGCTTATGGGAGTGCTTTGCCTCTCCAAAGCCTATACCCCTTGAAGTCTTGTTGGTCTTTAAGGTGCTACTGGTTTTAAATCTTGCCCCAGAGGAAGGATAGGATTAAAGATGTGACAGGTATTTACAGATTAAAAATGTAAGAGATATTTATAGAATAAAAATGTTACAGATATTTACAGGATAAAGGATGTGACAGATATTTTCAGGGTAGGATAAAAAAATGTGACAGATACTTACAGTGATGCACACTCCCTTGATTTTGCCTAACACAATATGCCAAGCCGATAAACTGCAATCTGGGAGGTCACTAGTTCAAATCTCTGCCACAGACTCACTAAGTGGCTGCTCCCCTTCTCCTCATCTCCAATATGGGAGTAATAATACTGGTCTACTTTAATGGGCTGTTATAAGGATTACAAGATAATGGTCTGTGCAGGACTTTGAACACTGAAAAGTGCTATATAAAGGCTCATTTCTGTTAGACCCTATTTAGAGAGTGTGTCTGTGTGTGTGTGTGTGTTGTTAGGAAGAAAGGGAAGGATGAGCCAGAACAGTAGGAGGTGGCTTTTCAGTGCACAAAACCTAACCCAGACAGTGTTTTGAGGTCAGAATCTTTGCTTCTACAAAATAATGCACAATTTCATCTTTTGTCTATCATGGAGAGTAGACTGTAGGAGCTGCCATTTCAGCAATTTGTCTCATATAGTAGATGAGGAACTTGCACACCCCACTGAGAGTGCTGCTGTGAGGGAAACGATGAAGGGACTGGGTATATTAGCCCGGGGCGGGGGAAGTGGAATATGGGGAGAAGGTTTGCTGGCAGTTTCCCTCCATTTTGAAGAATGTCAAAAGACAAGCAAGTACACTTGCTCATCGTTTCTGCCAAGAAAGTGACAAGAAATGAATGCGCTAAACATGAGTGAAGTCTGACAATAGAATAAGCTGCCGAGGGAAGTCATGAAATGTCCCTCTTTGGAGGTTTTCAAGAAAAAGCTGGGCCAGCACTTCTTAGTGACCATTAAGGTAGACTGCTACAAGGTAAAGGGGGTGGACCGGACAACCTACAAGATTTTTCTTTAAAATCTCTATGATTCTTTGGTGTTTTCCTGGATTTCTGAATAACCGCTCAAAGAAAACATTTTTCCTTGAACACTATAGCAAATGAAACCCAATGCAGTGGTCCTCTGTGCTGACGAGCGGGGACATTTCAAGATTTGCTGTCTGTCAAAGGTTAGATCTGATCATTTTGGTTTCTTACTATTTCTTCTCCTGAGGAAATCGATATGGACAAAGACAAAAGGCCAATTCACACGGCCAGCATGACATGAAGGAATCAATGCAAGGGCAGTGGGAGATCAGCAGAGTAAGCCTAAGTACACTTTCCTCGGAGTAAGCCTCACTGAATGGAGCAGGATTCTGAGCAGACCTGTTTAGGATCACTCTGTTAATGACCCATTTTCAAGTTGAAAAATCAGTGTACTTTCCATTTACTTTATATGTCATTATATTTCTATAGCAAAGTTATCAACACAGCTCAAACCGTTACCCTCCTTTTAAGCAAAGGAATTTGTACCTGTGGCGTGGGTTATAACACAGGGCACTTTGTTTCTAGCAAGTGTCATTCATTGTGTAAAGCACAGTGAACTGTCTAGGAATATAGGTGCTCCTAAGGAAATATTACATGATCTGGAAAAATGGTGTGTGTGTGAGTAGACTACCCCTTATGCCCTCTTTAAGCAGTTCTCTTGAACTGACAGATCTGGACTGGTTGCCAGCTTCCTAGAGAAAAAAAATCTTGTCCTTTTCACAGACCCTTAAAGAGGCTGTTATTGACCAGGTGATGTTATTTACCTCCACACCATGAAAAGCCTCAACTGCTCTGTTAAGGGGATAGGACATTTTTCTCCAGGCCTATTGGCATGTGATTGAATCATATGTGCAAAGTGGATCATTCAACCTCTGCATTGTTTAATCTGCCTATGCAGTAGGGTCATCCCGCCCTGGCATCAAAAGCTGGCTAAGGTTAGTCATGTCTAGCACCTGCTTGGCACATGTGTTTCTATTACATGGGAGGAGCAGGGAGTGAAAGCCTAGGAAAACAGGAAGCAAGAGGATGAAGAAGAAATTATTCTTATCTGGTACATGGAAACAAGGGTTCATTCCAGGGCATGGAGGGGAGGGGGAAAATAAGTCCCCCTGACAAGGGGCAACTTAATTCCTGTAATTTGTTTAGCTGCAATAATGAGGTCTAGTTAAAGGTTTGCAAACCTTGGGACAATATATTAGTGAGGACAGACAAGGATTACAGGATCCAACGCAGGGGCGGGTAGGGTGGTTGGAATTGCCATTTTTATATTTGGCCTAGAGCACTGCATTGCCCAAGGCCTGTCCTATTTACTGCCAAGGAAAAATGGGTGGGATGCACGTATGGAGGTTGCTAAGCAACCATACACCTTTCTCCAAACCCATTTTTCCTGGAAGAAAAAGTAGTGGGACAACTAGTGGGTAAGAGTGTGTGGGGGATCAGGGGCAGAGTTATAGTGGCAAACTGGTTGGGGAAGTGGGTTTGGAGACAATGGGATTCCTTCCAGTAGTTAGAGCTCATCCTGTTTACAACTGTCAGTATTTGGGTCAATCATCACCTGCCATTTCCATCTTCTAGAGTTAAACACATCTAAAAATACCAGGCAGCCCAGCAAACATGTACCTCCCCCTCAGAGTGTCAAAGTGGGTTTGGAGGCAATGGGGTTCCTTCCAGTAGTTGGAGCTCATCCTGTTTGGAGACAACTGTCAGTATTTGGGTCAATCATCACCTGCCATTTCCATCTTCTTCTAGAGTTAAACACATCTAAAAATACCAGGCAGCCCAGCAAACATGTACCTCCCCCTCAGAGTGTCAGCTCTGAAGAAATAGGGACACCTAGCAACCCGACCTCCTGTATGGATCAGGGCCAGTATTTTGAAAAGTTAACCTGACCTCAGGAGCCACACAGTAATATCTTCCAAGTTTCATACTTTGGTTTAATGACCTTCACATACAGGGGTTAATTTGCACCAGAGCTTGTCAAACATCAATATGGGATGCAAGAGCAAAGAAGGAAACCTCCCTGAGCTGGTACAGAATACAGTTCTTTCACCACCACAAAGATTCTGCACAGAGCAGGATTAGGGGGAAAGACTTCAATTTCAGAGGGTGGTGTTTTCAGGCCCTGGAGGTCTGGCAGCTCTTAAAAAAAACCCCAAACACTGTTCACAAACCCCTACAAACAGCCACAGACAATATTCATCACTGGGATGGATCTTACCCACGTTCCTACAATAGGGCTAGGCATCCCCTCAGAACCTGAGGGGAGCCGCCTAATAGCAGCCAGTCCCCTCAGCTACTACAACAGCCACCTGAAGCTGGCTGGGTCCTGCGGCTAGGACTTGTCACCCATGTTTATCTAGTTGCTAAGCAACTATTCTGTGAGGACAGCATGGATTGTTAGATCAGGTCAAAGTGTCTGCCTGTTCCATGTGTCATTTTGAAAGCCTATGCCTTCCTCTTAGGAAGAAATAGACATTAAAATGTGAGCATCTGGGGACCTGTTTTGCTGACAGTACCTAGAAAAC
This sequence comes from Gekko japonicus, assembly GCF_001447785.1. Lineage (NCBI taxonomy): Eukaryota > Metazoa > Chordata > Lepidosauria > Squamata > Gekkonidae > Gekko > Gekko japonicus. The sequence continues at coordinate 98,765 of NW_015175460.1, forward strand.
TGTGAAGTACAGGTGAAAATGATTCAACAGCTTGCCCCCCCCTTACTTTTTACTAAACCTAGCAATCAGCACATTGAAAGTTTCAGAGGGTAACCATGTCAGTCTGCAGTCAAAGAGCTAGATTTGAATAGTATCTTAGAGACCAACTTGATCTTCGGGGTATCAGCTTTCAAGAATCAAAACTCCCGTTGTCAGATCCCTCCGACACTCAAAAGCTTGAACCCCGAAACTCTTGCTGGTCTCTAAGATACTACTGGAATTGAATCTAGTAGATTTAAAGTAACTACTAATATTTATCACCAGTCAGTTATTGCAGATCAAATTGCTGTTAAAGATGACAGCTTCAGAGTTCAGTTCAAAAGTTGGCTTGGGCAACCCCGTGGTGAAATTAGGTCAGGATTCTCAGTGTTGACTTTGGAATATACTTCTGTAGCTTTAATACTTTATGAGGTAGAGATTTAACGGGTGGGGCTTCTGCCATCTTTGCAGCACTACAAGCATCAGATAAATGTATACATTATGTAGTAATTAAAAATACTTCTGCAGATCTCTCAAGAGAAGGAAAGAGAAAGCCTCTTCTGTGGAATTATCCTAACACCAAGAGGAAATATGTAATTTCTAATCACTTTGCGTGTATTTTCTATAAACCACTTCAGAAGCACAATATAGGCCCCGTTCACACGGAGAAGTTGCTGCGCTAAAGACACAAATCAGGAGGATTTTTGGTGCACGATCACACCGCAACATCTGGGAAGCGTAGTGCACCCGTGGCTAACCCGTGGCTTCCCACTGAAGATGCGGAGTAAAAAACTACTGCAGAAAGCGCACTAGTTTCCAGAAACAGCGGGGCAGGGGCAGGTGTCTGATCGTGTTTCCGCTTGAATCCCGTGGCACCCGGTGCCCATCCATGTCCCGTTGCAAACCGGATTTTTTTTTTTAGTCCCACAGGATGTGCACAAACGCCCAACGGCGCATTTGCAAACGTTGGGGGGGGGGAATTCCCGTTTGCCATGGAAGCGGCGCCTAGCGATTGCCGGTGTGATCCCGCCGCTTCTTTGCTGTGCTTCAGGATAGCCGTGTGATCGGCACCTAACGGCCTAACCACGGGAACTCGACAGGACGTGTGATCAGGCTGCCGTGCTTTACTTTGCTCCGGGGCAAACAGCCACA